>NC_143485.1:61827526-62135201 GCF_027475165.1 Benincasa hispida
CTTCCATCTTCAAGTTCAAGGTCGGTGTGCATGGCTCCGCTTCATCTTCAAGTTCAAGGTTAGTGTGCATGGCTCCACCCCATCTTCAAGTTTATGGTTAGTATGCATGCCTCGCTTCGCCTCCAAAGTCTGGCGTTGCTCGCTCGCTTCGCCTCCAAAAGCTGGCGTGGCCCGCTCGCTTCGCCTCCAAAAGCTGGCGTGGCCTGCTCGCTTCGCCTCCAAAGGCTGGCGTGGCCTCCAAAGTCTGTCGTGGCCCGCTTCGCCTCCAAAGTCTGTCGTGGCCCGCTTCGCCTCCAAAGTCTGTCGTGGCCCGCTTCGCCTCCAAAGTCTGCCGTGGCCCGCTTCGCCTCCAAAGTCTGCCGTGGCCCGTTTCGCCTCCATAGTCTGCCGTGGCCCGCTTCGCCTCCATAGTCTGCCGTGGCCCACTTCACCTCCATAGTCTGCCGTGGCTCGCTGCACCTCCATAGTCTGCCGTGGCTCGCTGCACCTCCACAGTCTGTCATGGCTCGCTATAGTCTGGCGTGGTTCACTTCATCTCTATAGTCGCCTTCGCTTCACCTTCACAAGTCAAGGCGTGGCTTTCCTTCAACATCACAAGTAAAGGCGTGGCTTCGCTTCATCTCCACAAGTCAAAATGCAGCTTCGCTTATCTCCACAAGTCTAGTGTAAATTCAAGTGCAACTTCGCTTGGAAGAAAAAAAAAGGAAGTTAAAAAAATGAAACAGAAAAGATCAAAAGAAAAAGAAAAAAGGAAGGAAATTTGAAAGAAATAAAAAAAGATTATAAAAAAATAATAATAAATAAAACGTTGGAAGAAGAGGAAAAAAAGAAGAGAAAAGAAAGTATAGAATAAGAGGAGGGGATGAGAAAAATGGAGGGGTTTAGAGTCCTATTTATAGAGGTTTCCTACATTCCATAACAAATTAGGAAATTCAAATTAAATAAAGATTTGATTTAAAATATTAGATTCTTATTAGATTTTCTAATTTGATTCTATCCTAATTTCAAATTAAAATAAAAAAAATTATTAGATTTTATTGATTTTGTACTCATATTTATCTTCAACTAAGATTTGGATATATTCTAAATTTTATTTAAAATCAAATTTAAATTGTAGATAAAATCACAAATTAATATTTGGCCATGTTCCAAATTTTATTCAAAATCAAATGGTTCAATATTGAGATTAAATTGTAAATAAAATCTTAAATTAAAATTTGGGCATATTCCAAAATTTATCCCAAATTCAAATCATCCGACTTTTATCAAATTATTAAGGATAAAATTTTAAATTAAAATTTGGACATATTCCAAAATTTATCCCAAATTCAAATCATCCGACTTTTATCAAATTATTAAGGATAAAATTTTAAATTAAAATTTGGACATATTCCAAATTTTGTCCCAAATCTAAATCAATCACCAGACTTTTATCCTCAAGCCAAGGATAAAATATCTCAAATTAAAATTTGGACATCTTCCAAATTTTATACCAAGTTCATCTAAATTTAGGTTCTTTTCTCTATTTCCAAATCAAGTTGTGGGAAAGATCTAAAATTCAATAACAAATTAAAATTTAGCCATATTCCAAATTCAAGTATCCTATTAAGTTTTTATCTTCAATCAAAATAAATTGCGGATAAGAAAAAAATCTCAATTAATCTTTTATTAAAATTTGGGCATATCCCAAATTTTATCTTAAATCCAAATTATTCCAAAATTTATCCCAAATTCAAGTTAAACTTATGTACTAAATTCATAGTTTGACTAACACATCAATTGAGGTCAAATTCAAGAACAAATATATTTAGATTTTGATTCCAACTTTATATTTTTCGAGATTCATCTGCTCATATATGTGCATAAATCTCGAAAGGGGCATTTGTTGAATGAGAAATTTTGGACTAATCACAAGTTGTCACGTCATTTACTAAATTAATGATGAAATTCCAAATCATTAAATTTGGGCTCAATTAGGAGGACATATTATTTGGGTCAAAGTCCAACTAAGCCCAAAAAGGCTGAATTTGATTTTCAAATCAAGCCTAAAATCCGATTAATTGGGCCCAAAGGCCAGACCCATGGACCAACCAAACTCAAGTCCAACTAATTGGGCCCAAAGGCTAGACCTATGGATCAACCAAACCATAAATAGAGAAGCTCTCCTCATTTGGGAGGTCAGCAATTTTATCCTTCAGAGAGCTTATAGGGAATCCTCTACAATCAGAAGACTGAAGTTCTTTGAAGATACAAGTCTTCTGAAGACTTAAGATTGAAGTCCTTTGAAGATACAAGCAATTCTACATTCAGAGAGCCTAGAGAGAATTCATCCACAAGCAGAAGACTCTCAAGACTCCTGAAGCTGCACTTCTAGAAGACAGAAGACCCTTGAAGACACAAACACTCTTCCAACTTCAAGAACATCAAGTCAAGTACATCCACCCAACCGAGAGAGAAAAGTACTAGAGATCAAACCACATTGCATCAAATCAACCTCAACATCAACACCAATTCAAGTTCAACTCCACAAAACAAGTTTCTCTGGAAACCTCGTGCAAACCCTAATCCTCCAAGAAGATCAACAAGCCCAAAGGTCGATCATCCAATGAGATCAACAAGTCCAAAGGCCGATCATCCAAGGAGATCAACAAACCCAAAGGCCGATCATCGAAGGAGATCAACAAGCCCAAAGGTCGATCATCCAAGGAGATCAACAAGCCCAAAGGCTGATCGTTCAAAAGATCAACCTATTAAATATTATTGTTTATTTTGAAAGCATCAAAATACTATGTATTAGAGATTGTACCCGCTTTCCATAAAATTAATACAAATACAAAGTTCAAGTTCCACGAAATAAATTTCTCTTGAAATCTCGTGCGAACAATATCATAATACATGAAGTCCAAATAATAATAATAAAAAAAATTATTTATATCAAATAAACGAATACATTATGATTTAATATATCACAATATTATGATTTAATATATTTTTTTTCTAAAGAACGCACCTCATTTAAACTCTTTCTCTTTCCTATTTTAAAAAATGTATAATTAATTTATTGTTGGAGACTAAAGGATAATTTGACCTAATTTTATTGTAATTTTTAAAGATAGACATTCTTGAAAATAAGGAAAAACTTGAATATTAATGAAATATAGGTCTCTTATTAGAACTTCATGGCTAGAAAGTCGTATGATATGTGGTGTTGTAGTGAGGTGTTGACTCTTTTCGCACGAATAAAAAATAATGTCAACTTATTTATTTATTTATTATTATTATTATTTTGCTAAAATCAATGACAAACCAGCTTAAAGAAAAATACAAGTTCAATGTGAAAGTTGGTTTTTGGTCACTGAAATTTGAAATTTTCTGTTGAATTTTTAAAATTACAAATTTAGTTTCTGAAATTTGATATTTTTTAAAATTTACAAATCTACTAAATATTGAAGGGCAAATATCAATATACATTTCTGAACTTTAAGGTTATATCAATTTAAACCATAAATTAATAATTATATCAATTTAAACCATGAACTTTCATATGTGTATCAATTTCAATCCCAAACTAATAATGGTATCAATTTAAACCTTAAACTTCATAAATGTATCAATTTAAATCTTAAAGTTTTATAAGTATTAATTTACTTATGAAAGTTTAGAATTTAAATTGATAAACTTATGAAAATTTAGGGGTTAAATTGATATATTTGTAAAAATTCAATGCTTAAACCACTACAATTTAGTTTGGGTTTAAATTGATACTTACTCTAAAATTTTGAGTTTAAATTGATACAACCCCTAAAGTTCAGAAGTATAAACTAATATTTGCCCAACATAAAATTGAAAGCTAATTTCATTAGACATAAAAATTTAAAGGAGAAATATCAATTTACACCCCTAAATTTCAGAGTTGGATCAATTTAAATTATGAACCAACATTGTATTCATGAAACATTGTGTTCCATTCAAATAAACATCATGTAAGACTTATACTTTTATAAATTAAACTCATAAATTTTCATAAGTGAAACAATTTAGAGTCTTGAAAATTGTCCATGTACTGATTCTAATAGTCAATTCTATTAATCCAACATGCACGTGTATGAATTGAATGTCATGACAATTTTCAAATGTAATCTAAATAAAGGGTTTAAATAGATTCACTTATAATTATTTATAAGTTTAATTTAATTCAATTATATCTTCCACATAATCCTTTTCAAACTAAGTTTGAAAGAGTTAATTAATACACCTACAAAAGTTCAAGGTTTAAATTGATACAACCTCAATTTTAATAATGTAAATTAATAATTACCCAAATTTAAATTAATACCTAATGTATAAATTAATTTTTTTAAAAATTCTTTAAAAACTAATTAGACACAAACTTCAAACTAAAATTCCTCATATCGTTCACAAACAAGCAAAAAAATAATTTGAAGGTGTTAATATGAAAGATACATGAGCAGCTTGAAAAGATATAAACTGTGTATATATGAAATGTTCCTGTTGTCATCTCTATCTCATCACCAATTAATCACACAGCTGAATGAGACAAATAAATATTTTAAAAACTTTATGGAGTAAAACTAAATTCAAACTAAAAAGAAAAAAAATTAAAAATAAACCAGGGGAGGGATATGATCCAAAAAAGTTTTTCTTTTAGACAATTATCGTAAGAATTATGAAACTCCTAATAGTTCCAAAACCTTGACAAAACTCCCTAAGTCCATTAGCAAGGGTTGGGACTGTATTTTCTGCTTAAATGTACCAAAAGTACTTCATCATTTAAGTGGAAAGTAGGAGGAACATCAGCAGGTGAAATTTTCTTCCACGAGTTCCTAGGTGAATCACAAACAACTCGTGATTGCACATTCAAGCAAGGTCAAGTTGTTTTATAACTTAAGGAAGAGAGTATGCAAAACTTCCAGACAATCATAGTAAAATCACATGTATATTTTAAAAAAAATTTCAAGTAAAAAAATGGCTAAACAAATGACAAGATCAAGTATTGTTCAATTCCTGAAATTCCAAAACCCTACCTCTCCCTTCTGTTTTGCTAGAAATATGGGAAGCATAACACTCATCAGGTCAAAGGAATAAAAACAAGGGTAACGAAGAGAAGGAAGTTACACTGGTTTGAGGAACCTACAAAAGCAAAAAGAGCCCCCCTTTCACACTTTCCTGGGTTTTTTCTTCAGACCCTTCTCTGCCTCTGGTGCCTTCTTCTTATCCTTCCTCTCTCTCTTTTTAAGAGCAGTCATATGGGCTTTAAGAATGGTTGAATAGGAAGCTTGAAATCTCAGATGATCTTTTGCTCCAACCTAGCCAGTTCAGGAGAAAATGTTACATATGCTAAGGATTCAAGAAAGTTAGAAACGGATTACATGATCTGAAAAACGTGAAATGGCTATATGCTGATTGAAGAACAAAAGGGGTTTGGTCTTTCTGTTTGCTTAAGAGAATGTAACGATAAAAGATGATTCAAAGCTCAAGCAGAAGAAAAAACTAATTCATAAAGAAATGGAGGATGGAGGTGCGGAATCCATATATTACTTCACCCTCATTCCATTGTTTCATTGAGTTGTAATACAAAATTAGAGTAAAGCATAAATAAAGTTTTTTTAAAAAGAAAAAAGAAAAGAAAAACAATGTCTAAACACACCATCCTTCAATTCAATGGCTTGGAAACTTCAGCCCGAGTAAAGTTAAGACTTTAATTGAAGAACTTGATGCTGATGCAAAGTTTTCAATTCAGAAGAGAGAGTGAGATGAGGGAAAAATGTAAAAAATGAGTCAATACTTACTGAAGTTGAAATTGTCTTCTTCCCATCAGTTGCACGAATGAGGCACCTGTACTCGATAGGTTGACCAGCAGTGGTCATTTTATTTCTCTGCACCTTGGATTTCAGTGATGCTACAACAATATGAGATACAATATAGTTTGAACCTAGTCAGACTCCTAAAGATTACCACAAAGATACAAGAAAGCAATCAACAATGCTGATATGCACATACATCGCTTTAGAGTCACCCACACTGAACCCTTCTCGGTACTACGCTCAAACATGCTGGTAAGTTCATTGAGAAAAGGGTCTAGCTGCAGTAGAACCTAAATCAAAAGAGGAACTTAACATCGTCATAATCCAGCCAAAGCATTTTGCTCTTGAATGAAACATATAATGATATTGCTAATTATGCACACATCTCAGAATTAGGATGGATAAATTTCATAAATCAAGTGATTTTAATTACTGTCCGAATATCAGTGAAACAAATAATGCCAATTATGCATATCCTGCCACTCGGACAACAAATAGATTCCATAAATCAAGTCAATTCAAGTATTGTCCAAATACCAGTGCAACGATGACAACTTGATATAGCAATCGTGTTCTTTGAATTCCTTCTACTGTTCTTTAGCAGATAATAAGTGGTTGTCAATTTTCCATCTAATTAACTAATAATTACTCGGTTGTTTGATGTTGCTTGTCATTTTCTGTGACATACAGCCAATCCTATCAATCCTTTGTTATTTCAGACTCAAATACTATACATGCATACATCTTCAATAAATTTGAAAATTTCCTCTAATCTTGCATCAAAGTGATATGGAAGAACCATGATTCTGGTCTGTACACATGTTCCAAGTAGAATTTGCAAGATGTTGGTAATAACATTCCCATCTGCAGTGAATTTTTAGGAACTGTACACAATTCCAATAGTGCATCCTCTCTTTGGAGGAAACTCATCAGTGGATATACCTAGTGGCAATCTGACTTCTTTTCCAGTAGTTGACAAGAAATAGATACTTGCATTAAAGAAAAACCAATCATAAAATATCTAGTCATTCTTGACTTAATTTTGAATTAAATGGGGTGAAATTAATCATTTGTTCTTCATTTTAGCATTTCTGTTGATTTTTTTAGGAGTCACGTTTTCATGGTTTCTTTGTTTGTCTTTTCTGCATCATAGTTTTAGTTAAAAATGTGTGGGAGTGGGAATCCAAATCTCTGATCTTTTTGCCAAGGTTATAATAGCTTAACCAGTTGAAGGGCATGATTGCTACAGCAAGCCATAACATGAATAAATTGGAATAAGAACTAAAATCGGGCACCACTTGTTTAGAGCTGCCTTCGTGAAGTCTCCTTGCTTGAAATGGGAGATTTAAAGAAATACCCTCATTACCAAACAAGTGGACTAATTATAGAAATCTGTGTGTATCTATCACCTAAAAGGAAACCCTGAAACAGAAACCTTTTGAATTTAGTTTGCTTAATGAGAGCTGAGAAGCTAAGTGTGCCTAGAAAATGTTGGAGTACGTAGCATCAAAAAGACAAAAACTGTATGCCTTGGTGAGCGTATACAAACAGTGGGATCACTTCTCTTCTGAAGAAAGAACTATCAGGCTATTACGATGCTGAAAACAGAAACACCCCAACATCAGGACTTATCCTTAGCTCAATACAGATTTAAATTTAGCAACAGAAAAGTAGCAGCGTTATATAAAGCCTCAAGTGAGAGAGACCCTAAATTCTTTATCTCGGACAATTGGCGGAGAAAATTACTAGGTCGCCTGAGGATGTGTTGGAAGAAAAAACTTCGCATGGCTAATGCAAAATATGTTTGATTTGGTTCATATGCAGAACACTAAAAGACAGGCCCATAATTGCAATAATCAACAAGCAAAATCCTTGAGAAAAAACATGTATACATATATCCAAACAGAAGTAAAAACAAGTTGGTTGTCTAAGAATCATCAAAACCAACACCGACCCATAAATACTCACTTTAATTAGGTCAAATCGTGACATCGAGATGAATACTTAAAGTGCAGATTAGGACAGCGTTTTCAATAATCGAAGCAGCTGCATCGTGAAAATATAGAAAAGTTCGATCAAGACATGAGTAAGACGAAGAGAAAAATAAATTACCATGGCGATGGGTGTGGGGCGGATCTTGGGAAGTACGAGGAACTGGTCCGATCGGCAGCCGTTGAACGGAGTAGACAATGCAGTAGCGACGGCGAGAGGGAATACAATTATACTTTTCTCCCTAACAAAATTGGACTTCCTAAATCCTAGTCGCTTGGGGTGTAAATCTGTTCGGTTTAATCAAACCGATCGATTTGGTTCTCAGTTTGAGTAAAACCAAACCGAACCTATCAACCGTACATTGAGTTGGTTCGATACATATTCCGCTACCGTCGTTAACAGATTTCGTTTCATGATTGATAATAAATATATATTTTTGAAGTATTTTAAAATTATATTTTTAATATAACATGTGTATGGTTAGTTCTATAACTTTTGTGAAAATTAATTAGTTAAATGGAAGGATACAAATTGACATAATTATAAACTAAATTTAGCATTATTATTTTTTTCTTTGAAGTTCAATTGAGTACTATTTAATATATCTTTATGTTGATTAATTAAACAACCAATTATATTATAAGTTAATATACTAAATTAAACAAATAAATATATATGCTAAAACGAATAAATTAAAGTTAATTATAATATTATAGTAATTATAAAGAGAAATTATTTTAAATGACAAAACTGATAAAATATTTATAAAAAATAGTAAAATATCACCGTTTATTTGAGATAACCCGCAGTAGACTATTATCTATGAAACTAACTATACAACCTTATGCACATCAAATTAACTACACAACTATAGACCTAAAATAGACAGTGAAATTTTGTTATATTTGTAAATATTTTAGTTCATTTTCTTATATTTGAAAACTAATTGAATTTAAATCTAACTAATATATCTATATTTATGATAAAATAAAAATAATTGGTAATGCTTAATTAATAATATATGCATATATTTTGCTAGTACAACTATGCAAAGCAGAAGATTCAAATCCTTTTTTAGCATGAGATTCAAATCCTTTGACATATGAATAAAGTTTATATTTTTATGTGGATTGAATTAGGCATATTGATAATAATTGGATTAATATTAATTATTAATTAATTAAATTATATTTTTACTTCTTAAAATATATATATATATATATATATATTGTTTTTTATTACCATATATAAAAAAATATTAATTATATTTTGAATGTATATTAGCGCGTGCCCAAAACTTTACTGGGAGTTTGTTTCAGTGGTTACTGGTTAAAGTCTAGAACTTAGCTTGGCAACCAGGGTTTGAGATTGATGGGAAGCAAATTTTATTTCTTTTTTCTTTGATAACCATTTTTTTTCCTTTTAACCAATTTCTGTTTGCTTAAAATTCAAAAATATTTTTAAAATGTAGGCTAGTTGTTGGTCTTATCTTTTAACCAATTTCTATTTGCTTAAAATTCAAAAATATTTTTAAAATTTTAGATTTGTTTGGTAACTATTTGATGGTTGGTTTTGGGTTTTTGAAAATTTAAGGGATATAAACATCATTTTCACACCTATAATTTTTGTTTTTTTATTTACTTTACCACTGTTTTAAATTACATTCAAGTTAGTACAAGTTTAATTCTTAGTTTTTAAAATTATGACTAATAAATATTTAAACTTTCAATTTTAACACTAATAAGTCTATTTAAAATGTCTAATAGATATATAAACTTTCAACTTAGTATCTAAAAATGTCATACAGTATAAAAAAAAGTTATTAACCATTGTTTTAGACAAAAAAAAAATCTAATTAAACCTCAAATTTTCAATTTTATTGCCAATAGTTACATCTTTTTTAAAAAAATATATCAGGTACTACATATTAGAAATAATCGAGATGTTAGTTAAAGTTCAAGGACTATATATCACACAAACTAAAACATTAATGGGCTAAAATTTTAACCTTATATAAAGTTGTACTCTCTAACATGAGATTTTAGATATGTCACCATTTTTATGTTAGTTAGTTAGGACTAGTTTTGACGATATTATATGATTTGAATATTATATCGATGCTATTAGATATAAAGATGAGTTTTTTTTTTTCTGTTAATTAGCTTTTCTGTTATGCCCTTTATTGGCATTTTACATTATTAAATGTTGTATATAGATATACCCATGATGATAAATAAAAAGGTCACTGAAGCTTTTATCATTTCTCATCTTCTTTTCTTCAAATCATATATGGTATCAAAGCAATTTTAAAACATTCTTCTTCCTTTGGGCGCCAAAAATAATGAATCCCAACCTTTCGTTTAACAATCCTCCTCCTCCACCACCACCTCCAACTCCGACTGATGTTCCAACCAATTTTCCTCCCATAATTCCAACTTCTTCTACTCAATCGACTGATTCTTCAAATTCTCATCAAGAACCATATGCAACTTCTCACAATAATCCCTACATTCTTCACAACAGTGATACCTCAAATTTTGTTCTTGTGATTGAACCTGTTACAGATGATAACTATGTGACCTAGAGCTGCTCAATGATTTTTTCACTGTCCATTCATATCAAGCTAGGGTTCATTGATGGATCAATCATTCAGCCTATAGGTGACTTGCTTCCTTTATGATTTCATAACAATAATGTTGTGATCGTTTGGATTTTAAATTCTATATCTAAAGGAATTTCATTAAGTATCCTCTTCATCAATTCGGCTTGAGAAATATAGCTTGATCTTCAATATCGATTCCAGAAAAGAAATAGACCATGTATTTTTTAGTTGAAGCGTAGATTATCTACCTTGAAACAAGAACAAGAATCGGTTACAATGTACTTTTCCAAAATTAAAAGTCTATGGGATGAATACATATCATATCGTTTGGGATGCACATGTGGAGGATGTACTTGTGGTGGTGTTAGATCAATTGAAGAATTCATTCAATTTGAGTATCTTTTATATTTTGTGATGGGATCAAATGATGACTTCAGTCATGCTAGATCTCAGATCTTTCTTATGGATCCTCCTTCAGCAATCAATAAAGCTTTTTCATTGATTGTTCAACAAGAATAACATTTTTCAACCTCTAACCAATCAGCTCCTACTATCACATTAGACATTCAAAAACCTTATAACAATTCACAATCACAGTCAAACCATACCCCAAGTTCCTCGTCCAAACAGAAGAAGAATAAACCCATGTGTACCTACTGTCATATTCCAGATCACACAAGTGATAAATGTTACAAACTCTATAGTTTTCCACCTGGTTATAAATAGAAAGGCAGAACAAACAATCAAGTTCACAAGATTCCAAATACCAATCCTCCTCCTGCAAATAATGCAACTGAAGCCAATCAAGTATCATCTGGATCCAACACTAGCCTCAATAATGATACACTTACTTAGTGTCACAACATCCTTACCATGCTTCAATCAAAATTAGTTGTTGCTAAGATTGACAATGATGTTGTTACTCACATAATAGGTACTTGTTCTTCCACTATTTCTTGTGATGAATGAGTTATTGACTCCGGTGCATCCACACATATATATTTTCAAAAACATGTATTTGCTTATTTGAAGCCCATTGCTAGTTCTGTCCTTCTACCTAACAATACACAAATTCCGGTTCACTATGCTGGTTCAGTTATTTTATTTGGATTAATAACTCTCCATCATGTGCTATTTGTACTAGAATTTTAATACAATTTACTATCTATCAATGCTCTTATGTCTAATAATACACTGTTTGTGCAATTTTCAAATGACTATTGTCATATTCAGGCAAGATCCACTTTGAGGACGATTGACAAGGGTAGATTATGTGATGAGTTATACCTCTTAGACAAACCATATGAAGCTGTTGATTCTACACAGACTTCTTCTCTTATCAATGTTGTTTCACATATTAAACCTGAAATATGACATTCCAGGCTTGGACATCTCTCTCGTTTGTCAACTTTAAAGAACATATTATTACTTGATTCTTCTTTATTGTGTAAAAAACATCCATATGAGATATGTCCATTAGTTAAATAAAAGAGATTATCTTTTGAATCTCATAATCACATAACGTCTACTATTTTTTTTACTACTTTCTCAATTGGTTGACGACCATAGTAGATAGTAGATACACTTGGATATTTTTGATGAAGAATAAATCTAATGTCATTCGTATTATTTTACAAATTTTTACATATGTGGAAACTTAAAAAATGTGTCATACACCAATTTTTATATGTGGGTGCGTTTTAATAATGGCATGAAATTTTTTTTTTTAAAAGATATTGTAATTAAAGCATAGGGTAGGGCAATCGAACCTCAAACCTTGAGGTCGATAGTATAAACACTATGCCAGTAACCTTGAGGACGATAGTATGAACACTATGCCAGTTGAATTACGTTCTTGTTGTCAGCATCACATACTTTTTCTCTGAAATGCTACATTAATTTATATATTTAAAACATTGTTGAAAAAAAAAACAATTTCTACTCTCAATTAAACTTTTTTTTTTAGTGAATCTAATTTGACCATATAATAATTTAAAAATCAGCTCAAAATCATTTCTCTAAACTTTGCAAAAAAATAATAATAATAATAATAATAATAATAATATTTAGAAACATCTACGCTCATTTTTATACCTCTCATCAAATTATTCAATCATACCTCTCATCAAATTATTCAATCATAGTGTGTGACGTAACTTATTATTTTACATATTTTTTCGATATTACAGTTTTTTTTAATAAGAGCGATGCACCAAATTATTTTACATATTTTTTCGATATTACAGTTTTTTTTAATAAGAGCGATGCACCAAATTATTGCTTTTCTACATAAATAAAAATAAAAATGAAGAGAGAGAAAAATGAAAAACAGCCCTTCGACCATTTTTCTTTAATTTATATTAATCCTTTATTTGGCTTTTAATTTTGAAATTTAAGTGATTGGAGTATAAATTGATTTATTTTTTGTCAAAGCTACTACAGTTGAATTGTTTGGTTTTGATCTCCTTTCTTTAGTTTGGTTCATCCTCTTAATCAAATATGTCTGAGTTGTAAGAAGTTCAGGTAACATGAAAATGAACCATACCACTTACTTTATTTGAGGGTATCTTTAAATAGGAGTAATGATTTGCAAATTGAACCCAATATGTCAGTGCTTTCAAAAGTTTGAAAATAAATCTGAATTCAATGATTTTAAAAAATTAAAAAAAAAAAACAATATAACTGAAGAAAAAAAAATCATAAAATGAAGTTGCAATAATAAGTAAAAATATTTTTCTTGTAGATTTGAAGGTTCAAACCTCTAATTTGTGATGAAAAAAAGTTTAATTACGTGTTGTAAGGAAATTTGGGAGTTAATAAAGGACAATGACTCGTTCTATGTAGTTCATAGAAGATTTAATGAAGGTATGAAACTGTTAATTTTGTTTGTTTCTTTGTAAGGAGCAAGGCTTAATTTTATGTCATTGGATAATAGAATGCCAAGATAGATTTATTTATTTATTTATTTTATTTATCCAGCACTTCATAAAGAACGAGACCAAAAGCAAAAAAACAGAGCTATGCAAGATTAAGTGGGCAATTGGATTAGTCACAAATGATTCTAATTCTAAAAACGATAAAAATTAATATTTTATTCAAATTCTCCCTGAAATTCATTCACATCTATTGTGGATTTGACATATTTTTGCGATCGCGTCATTACGTAAAGTCTTACACATTTTGGGTGAACATGTGCAAGAAAAAATGGATTATTTGATGTTTGAAATCAAAATTTGTATTATTATTTTTAGAATACATAAATAGGAGACGGAAGCTGTTGATGAAATCCAAGTTTAATGTTTGAGAGAAAGAGAGAGGAAAATAAAGATTTCGAACAAATTTGAATTATTATTATTGTAATTATTTTGGTTTGTTTAGAAGGGAATTAAAGTGAGATGGACAGAGAAATCTGAAGCAATTAAAAAGTAAAAGAAATTAGAAATCTAAGGAGGAGGAACAACAACATATGTTTGTCTAAATAACAAAAAATAAGAAAGAAAAGAAAGAAGAGGAAAAAAGAAGAAGATCTTCATAGGAATGGGAAGAAGAGCTTCATTATCAATACTACTCTCTGAACCTGAACCTCCCTCTTCCAGTATAGTCTCCAATCTCCGCCTATAATTATTCCAACCCCTCGCCTTCCCATTCGACACATAAATCGCCGGCGCAACCTCCCCCTTCAACTTCATCATCTCGATTTTTTATGACTACCAAGCCAGCCTTTTGTGGGTTTAAATACCAGATTTCAACGCTTCCTTCATTTTTTCATCGCTCAGGATGTTGCCACCTCACTCTTTGACTCTCTCCCCTCAACCGCATCCACGTGCCACTAACTGCCGGACCTTACTTCATCTCTTGGCGCGTGGCTCTCAACTCTGCCCGATGGCTGACACCTGGCATTACCAAACGGTTGACTCTTTCACCACGCTTGGTGTATGGATAACGTGTTCAAAATATCAAACATTTCAATCTTCAATCGAAAATTTTAGGTCACATGTATTTTTTTACTTTAGATGATAATTACTACCAATAATCTGACTTTCAAAATATCTCATACACTTTATTCAATATTAAAATCTTAATTTATTTGGTAATTTAGTCAATCAAAACTATAAGTCATCTAGCTTTTTTTTAAGATGTTAATAAAATTTTAATAATAAAGACCAAAGCAAACTTTTTTAAGAAATTCAAAGTCTAAAATGACATTTTTAAAAGTTTTAACATTATTTCATCATATGTTAGGTATTTGTTTCTGTTCTTAGAGTGTTAGAATTCAAGTCTAGGTGCCAACTGTAGCATTAATTAACATTGAATTCAAATTTAGGTGCCGACACCAAGTTACATTTTTTCCCTTTTTAACTTGGTTTAATTTTTCACGCTTCACATCTATCTAAAAATGAGAATTCAAATTTTCCTGAAAATTCCTTCAACAATACATCTATTGGATTCTTGTTACTATGTAATAATTTCGAGTTTTTAGTTAATAACGAACATGAGTTTAATAAAAATAAAAATAATAAAATTTAGAAATAATGAACTCAACATATAGTGGTATTTAATATTCTATGAAGTTTTTTTTTTTACACCTATATGATGGAGTTATACATGAGATTAATCGAAGTATTCTTATGTTTATTCGAACACTCACGAATATAAAAAAATAATAATAAACTTCTTCAAAAAATTCTCTCTTTTCCTGAAGTTCAAAATTAAAAATTTAGCATGCCTGAATCTTTTTGATATTTTAATAAATAAGTTTGAAACTTTGATATATTTTTACAATTAAGTTTAAAAATGAGCAATATTAATTAAAAAAAAATCCCCGCTCAAAGGGGTGGAGTGGGGTTTCGATATTAAATAATATCAACGCTATAAATTTTAATTTATATCATACACCGATATTTTTTTCTTAAACATATGATTGAGGGGGTAAATAATCTGAGTCTTTATCAATGACGTAGTGAATGAAATTTATTTTATAAATATATATTAATTTGAAAGTCCCCATTTTTCGATTTTTTTAAAATAATGGTTTTTTTAATAAATAAAGATAAAAATAGGGTTGGGGAAAAGTTTTCCCAAAAATAAGTGTTTAAATCGTGTATCGGATACACTATAAGGCCTAAATCGTGTACCAAGTATACGATTCCCTGACCACCTCGCACGTCTAGTCTGACATGGCAGTTCTGCAGGTTTGACTGAGGAAATTGTGTACCGGATACACGATTACCCTAAGTTGTGTACCGGGTACACGACTTCCACGCCTTAAAAGCTCTACCCCAACCCTTCTTCTTCCTCACCGAAACAGCTACTCATATTCCCTACCGCCGATTTCCCTCGCCCAAGCCGTCGATCCCTCACCGAAACCATCGTTGATTTTCCTCATTGAAGCCTCTATTTCACCGAAATCTTTCAAAACTTTGATTTTGCTCGACTTCCAGTCCTCCATTTGATCTTCACCAAATCTAGCAGTTGTGATTCTCGATTTTCCTACATTTTTTGCTATCGAATTTTGCTTGGTATATTTCTTTCTCTAGTTGGGCTGATCTGTATTTATATGTATATTTTTGCATGTTTTTGGGCTGAATTTTGCTTGGTATATTCCTACATTTTTGTATAGTTTATGTATGTATAGTTTATGCATAGTTAGCTTATGTATAGTTATAGTTTAAGTATGTATAAATAGTTATAGTTTAAGTATGTATAAATAGTTATAATTTATGTATGTGTAAATAGTTATAGTTTATGTATGTATAAATAATTATAGTTATAGTTTATGTATGTATAAATAGTTATAGTTTATGTATAGTTATAGTTTATGTATGTATAGTTTATGTATGTATAATTTATTTATGTATATATGTATGTATTTATAGTTTATGTATAGTTTATGTATGTATGTATTTATGTATATATAGTTATAGTTTATGTATGTATGTATAATTTATTTATGTATGTATGTATAAACTATAGTTTATGTATAATTTATGTTTATTTATGTATATTTTATATATGTATAATTTATGTATAGTTTATGTATAGTGTATTATATAGCCCTTTTATATTTGGTCATCATTACCTGATTATTGTCGTGATGGTGAAGACATTTGGTTGACTGTTAGCCCTCTTATATGCTTCCATATAGTAGAATGGCATCATCTAGATCGTGTGCTGAGACAGTTCGAGATGCGACAAACGATACCTTCGTTGTCTTATACACTCCCAGAACTACACCAGATCGATTTAAGGGGTAAGCACGACCAAGACTAGCGTCGAATCCATGCGGAGTATTTATCCTACTGGCATGGACGACGTGATCGTTGTACACAGGGAGAATTAACAGATGGACCAGCTGTATCAGACGACTACTTTCTCTGGTACAATTCGATCACGAGGTGATTTATCTCACCAGACGACGCTTACTATTACTGCATGGTAAGATATTTCAAATTAGACATTTTCCATATATATAATATGAATATTGTTTAATATTTTTTTTTATTCTACAAACTAATTTTATCAGCGAAGTTCAACAATATTCAGTGCAGAACAACCTTCCAGAATTTGGTTCAATATGTCAGCAAACATTGATGAACGTAGAAAGTATTATTCAACAAAGAAGACGACTCAATGTTGCTGACACCGATCGAAGACGTATTCGTCGTAGACGAGCGCGACAACGGGGTGAACCTAATTTAGAGGGACACGAAAACAACCCCATAAGAAGTAAGGGTCAGGGGATCGTTTTTAAATCTCACATTGTATCATTTTCAAATTGCAAATCTCAAAAGAACTAATTGTAAATATTATTTAATATCAACAGAGTCAAAAATACAAATTTTATGTCCGATGAGTTATACTAATTTTAGCATTGTTTGTCCAACACATAAATTAGAACATTTAGATTACAAATTTTTCATTCATGAATTTTAGTTTTGTAAGCTAAATATAATTTTGTGTTTTATTTAAACTAGTAATTTGAAATAATAGAAGTACAAAAGTATTCAAAACTCATCTCAAAGATTTGTACATTCAAATATTTACAAATTTCAGGCTTGTAAATTATGCAAACCTTCTAAAACTCATTCTTCTAAATAATACAAACATAAATCATAAGAATCTAAGGGCTTCCCAATTCCAAAGTAATTTTTATACTTTAAACAAAAAAAAAATTATAAGCGAACTCGTGTACCGGGTACACGAGTTTGCTTGACCGGTCAACTGGATTAAATGGACTCGTGTACCCGATACACGAGTATGTCACATGGAAATCTTGTACTGGGTACACGATTTTACTATCCTAAATCTGTCTATACTTTTCCAAAATACTTATTTTTGAAAATATTTCCTCCCAACCATATTTTTGTCATTATTTATTAAAAAAATATTATTTAAAAAAAATCCCATTTTTCATATTAATATTTTTTTGAAAAACATTTTTCATATCAGTTTTTTTTAATACAACAAAAGGCAAAAACATAATTAATTTGGCACACAGAATAATGACTATGTTTGGCATCGGCACACAAAATTAGGTGCTTCCTTTCGAAAATAATTTTTCAATATTAAATTAAAAAACAATAGTTTTCAGCCGCCACCTGCATGCCACATGGCACACTAGTCCTTTTCAGCGGATCATTGTTTAGAAAAAAAATCTAGTAGTATTATAGTATGTATATGTATATACTGCTTCATTAATTATTTCAAGGTCATTAAACGATTTATTCATTTATTAATTTATTTCATCATCTCACGTAATTTTTAAATGCTACTTTATAACAAATAATAAGACGATATAGAAAACTTTTCATACTACTATAGGACTAGAAATTTTCTCATCAACGTTTATTGAGAAAATTTCTAGTATTATTTACCTCCATTTTACTTGTCATAAAAGTAAAAGAATGAAGAGTATTTGGGCGCATCCCAATATATACCTATCTCTATGCATGTCTGTGTCATAACACACATAAAAGATGAATTAACATATTCTAAAAAAGAAATAAGAAGAACTTGTCATGTGTTAAATTACACAAAGATAGGTATCGCCTGAAATTCGTTTAAATATTTCCCTTTAAGAATTATATTGGGTCTATAAAATAAATGAATAATTAATTAATAAATCATTTGATAATGTCTCAAATCATGAATGAGAATGGTAGATAGTATAATGATACTAAATTTTTCTTTATTTAGTGGAAAACCACCTTTTTAATAGTGAATTTTAAAGAATAAGTGTGTTTCGTCTTTGACTTTTCAAAATATATCTTTTTAGTGTTAGAATCTTTTAAAATTGGTGCATTCGGTCCAATTTTTAAAATATATCATTTTAGTTTCAAGATTAGATTTAAAATGTCCCTTAAGTATTTTTTTTTATAATTATATGACGTTTTGAATTAAAAAATAAGTTCAAGAAGTAATTTTATAAAGAAGTAGTTCTTCAAAAACCAATTTTCTAATTTAAAATAATAGTAAAAAAATATTGCATTACCTTTGAAACCAACTTTTAGAAAAATACACTTTAAAAATTTAAGAATTGTATGCACATATTCTAAAAAAATTGAGGATTAAAATGGTCCGTCGTGAAAATTCAAAAAACCAAACACATATATTTTAATTATAATTAGGTCAATTTATTTTCCCTTAAATCCAATTTGTAATAGTTTTCTTTAGGACAATTGGAATATGTAAGAATGAATAATAACATTAAATTGTCGAAAATATTTTCAAGTATAGCAAAATATAACTATCTATCAGTGAAATGTCTGCAATAGACATCTATCACTGACACTGGTAGATGTCTATCGTGGTCCATCACCAATAGACAATGAAAATTTGCTATATTTATAAATAAGTTGACTCATTTTTCCTTGATTTGAAAATAACATTAAACTTTGTGTTTAATAGGTATTTGCCTTATTTAACATTGAAAAAAATGAGCAGATTTTTAAGGCATGTTTGAAAGTGGATAAAATCACTTTTACCATTTTCAAAATCATTAAATATGTTTTTAATCACTCAAAACCAATTTCAATGATATGAAACTCATATTTAAAAGTACATTTGAGTGATTAAATGAGTATTTTGTAGTGCTTTTAAAATGACAAAAATAAATTTAACAATTTCAAAGGCATTCTCAAATAGACACTTAAACTAAAAATCGAATGGTTTTTTCATCACTTTTGTCAAATAAAAAAAAATGAATGTTTAGTATTCTCTTAGAAACAAAATTTAATTTTATATTTAATAAATTAGATAACCAATACAAATGTTGAAATATATTACAAATTTATTACATATGAAAATGAAGATTTACCTGACACAAAATTAAAAATTATAAAATTAGGTATAAATTTAGACACTTAATAATAAACCTTCTTTTAGTTTAATTAACACAAATATAAAAGTTTCTATGCCAACTTAAACACAATTCAGATAATTTAAACATATACCATCCACTTGAGAGATAGGTTTATACTTTGTTTTATGAGATTTAGGCTTGGTACCATTTTGGTATGATTGGGAGCCAACTAAATTATTTTTCCAAATGAATTAAAATTCCAAGTTTGAAAACTCATGTACCAAAATGCTATCAAATTACAAAAATTTAATTTTCACTACAATTATCAAATTCCAAATGAGAAAAGTATGTAAACTTGCAAGTAGAAAATATCAGGAGAAAAAACCTTAGTCTATTATTATTACTAACCTAAAAACTTGAACTAAAATATTATTTGATCTAGATTTTTAAAATAAAATTTTAAATATAGCAAAATATCACAGTTTATCAATGATAGATACCGATAGACATTTATCAGTGTCTATCAGTATTTATCAGTGATAGATGATAGTAGTCTATTATTATTTATCAACGTCTGTTACTAATAAATAATGACATTTTACTATATTTGTAAATATTTTGGTTCATTTTTTTTATATTTGAAAACAATCCTTTTATTTATCTTTCTTTTTTACATCTCTCTCTCAACTCTCATTCAACTACTCTCTATAAAATTCTTGTCGTTCATCTGCTTTCTCCTGTCTTTCTATTATAGATCCTTTCCCTATATTTTGTCTCGAACAATAACGCTTATTTTCTGTATTCTACCTTATAGTAATATCAATGACGATCATTATCTTCTTTCTCTAATAATATGTGGGGATCAATAGTAATGAATGAAGCTTTTTTAATACCAAAAGAATTAAGTATAGAGGACAAAAGCGAGAAAGTGAGTCAAAATAAGAATAAAAGGAGGTGTTTGATAAATGAGTATAAGTTGTTGGGTTGGGTGGGTATTCGTTAACTATGTTTGTTAAGCCTATAAAGAAAAGCCGTGGGTTATTAAAACCATATTTTTTTTACTTCAATCAAAATAAGAGCAATAAAGTGGACTAGAGTGAGAACGAGGGAGGGAAGAATGTTTGAAAGTTTTGTTTCGAAAAAATTGGTCAACCCATAAAAGTCTCCGTACAAAAGATTCTTCTATTTTGAATGGGGACGATGACGAATTTCTGGAACATTGACTCATTCTTGAATTTGAAAAGCCAACTCCGAAACCAAACAAACAATGTGCCGCAGCTTTCGTCCCACATGCTTCACCTTCAACGATCAAAACCCGTTATTCATAGTCTCATTTTCCCCAACTTTCCCGCCACCCAATCAAGACTGCTCAACACGCTTTCCTTCCTCTTCGATCGATGCAGCTCCCGTCAACACCTCAAGCAGATTCATGCCAGGTTCGTCCTCCATGGCTTCCACCAAAACCCAACTCTCTCTTCCAAACTTATTGACTGCTATGCCAATCTTGGACTCCTCAATCTCTCCCTCCAAGTTTTCTACTCTATAACCGAACCCAATTCCACTATTTACAACGCCATACTGAGAAATTTGACAAGATATGGAGAATGTGAGCGGACCTTGTTGGTGTACCGACAAATGGTCGCCAAGTCTATGCACCCAGATGAAGAAACTTACCCTTCTGTTTTGCGATCATGTTGTTCTTTTTCAAATGTCGGATCTGGGAGGAAGATTCATGGGTATTTGGTTAAACTGGGTTTTGATTCGTTTGATATGGTAGCTACTGCTTTGGGTGAGATGTACGAGGAATGCATTGATTTTGAGAGTGCTCATCAACTGTTTGATAAAAGGTCTGTGAAGGATTTGGAATGCTGGAGTTCCTTCACTACGGAAGCTCCTCAAAATGGGAATGGGGAGGGAATTTTTGGGGTTTTTGGGAGGATGAGAGTAGAACAATTAGTAACAGATTCACTCACATTCATCAATCTCTTGCGGTTCATTGCAGGTTTCAATTCAATTCAACTCGCAAAGATTGTTCATTGTATTGCAATTGTGAGCAAATTGTGTGGAGATTTGTTAGTAAATACTGCTGTGTTGTCTCTTTACTCAAAGTTAGGTAGCTTAGTAGATGCTAGAAAGTTATTTGACAAAATGCCTGAGAACGACCGTGTTGTATGGAATATAATGATAGCAGCTTATGCTCGGGAAGGGAAACCGACAGAATGTCTCGCGCTATTTAAGTCCATGGCAAGATCAGGGATTAGATCTGATATGTTTACTGCACTTCCTGTTATCTCTTCAATTTCACAGTTGAAATATTTTGACTGGGGCAAACAAACTCATGCATATATATTGAGGAATGGTTCCGACAGTCAAGTTTCAGTTTATAACTCTCTCATCGACATGTACTGCGAATGTAACATTTTAGATTCAGCTTGTAAGATCTTCAATTGGATGAAAGACAAGACTGTAATTTCATGGAGTGCTATGATCAAGGGGTATGTCAAACATGGTCACTCCCTCATTGCATTGTCTCTCTTCTCCAGTATGAAATCTGATGGTATTCAATCTGACTTTATTACAGTGATCAATATCTTGCCTGCATTTGTTCACATAGGAGTACTTGAAAATGTCAAATATTTACATGGATACTCCATGAAGCTAGGCCTGACTTCCCTTCCATCCCTTAACACAGCCCTCCTAATCACCTATGCAAAATGTGGGTGTATAGAGATGGCCCAGAGGATATTTGAGGAAGAGAGAATTGATGATAAAGATTTGATAATGTGGAACTCCATGATCAGTGCCCATGCCAACCATGGAGACTGGTCCCAATGTTTTAAGCTATACAATCAAATGAAGTGCTCAAATACAAAGCCAGACCAAGTAACATTTCTGGGATTACTAACAGCTTGTGTCAATTCTGGTCTCGTAGAAAAGGGGAAAGAGTTTTTGAAGGAGATGACTGAAAATTATGGCTGCCAACCAAGTCAAGAGCATTATGCTTGTATGGTTAACCTCTTAGGGAGAGCTGGACTTATCAATGAAGCTGGAGAACTTGTAAGAAACATGCCCATCAAACCCGATGCTCGAGTTTGGGGTCCATTGTTGAGTGCTTGTAAGTTGCATCCCGGTTCCAAGCTTGCAGAGTTTGCGGCCGAGAAGCTCGTTGATATGGAGCCTAAAAATGCAGGGAATTACATACTGCTTTCGAACATATATGCTGCTGCAGGGAAATGGGATGAAGTTGCAAAAATGAGAAGTTTCCTAAGGGATAAAGGGCTCAAGAAAACTCCTGGTTGTAGTTGGTTGGAGATAAATGGGCATGTAACTGAGTTTCGTGTTGCTGATCAAACTCATCCTAGAGCAGAAGATATATATACCATCCTAGGAAACCTTGAACTTGAAATCAAAGAGGCTAGAGAAAAGAGTCTAGAGAAATTGGGAAATCCTCTATAACACTTGCATTTTTTTTTAAAAAATTATTATTATTATTATTATTATTATTATCTTCTCATGTGATAGGTTTTACTTATTCCTTTATTTACATCTTCACACATTACATTGTTTACAGACTTCTTGGTCGCTAATACATTTGTATGTCAGTTGAAATATGCTCACTTTGACTTTACATGATTTATTCTAATGTAGAACAATATAAATGATCTCATTTCATCAGTATTGATATTGTTATTTAATTTCAAGTAGTTGCATAGTTGGGTTTTGATTCTAATTATAATTATTTAGAAGATTCGTGTTTAGGTTACTATTTGTTTTATGGCTAAATATATTTCTTACAATAGTTGACATAATCGGTTTTTTCATATTGATGGTGTGATATCCCAAATGTTTGTGTAATTTAAATTCAGTTATTTTGTAATATTTAAGGATTATTTTAGATTTTTTAAGGTTAAATTTGATTATTGTGAAAAAATAATTCAATTTTAATTTTGTCCAGAAAAGAATTTTGGAATTTAAATTTGATTAAGGAAAATTTGAAATGTATGTCGAATTGTTTCAATTTTAATTTTAGTTTCGGAAAATTGAATCAAAATTGGGAGTTTTGGGTTTTTGAAGAAGATAATTAGAATTAATCGATTTATTGAGATATTGGATTTGAAATTATTTTCTCAAAAGGGTTTGAGATTTTAATATCCAAAAGAAGGATTTGGATATTTGGATTTTTGAGATGGAAAAGGAAAGGGATTTGAGTTTTTATAAATACTTAAATAGGTGAATTTGGCTAGGACGTTATCGTTATCACTTGACCCTCAGAGACAGAGATAGAGATAACGGTGATAATAAATTTGACAAAATTCATAATTTTAAGTAAATGCGATTAAAATACTTTCATTATAATTTGATAAACGTGGCGTTAGTAATTAAGCATACAAAATGAAAGGAAAAAAAAAACACAATTGATTCCTCATTCCCTTAACCATTTGGTCAAACATCATTCATAGTCTAACATAAAAATGTCCAAAAACAGCTACTTTAAACAGTATCGACCACTACAGACACTGTTTTATTGCATTAATATTTAGGCTAAAACACTATTTAGTTTTTGTACTTCAAATTTTGTTCAATTTTAAGATTTTTAGAGACTACATTATACTATTTCAAAATGTATATTAAAATGGTCGCATTATCATGTTCTGTGTTCTGTCTTAAAGTGAGACTTAAAATTGTCACATTAGTTGACCTGTATTCATCATGATCCCATCCCCCATTTCTTACTTATTCACTACTTTCTCATCCATTTTGCTAAAAAGTCCCGAAAGACTTTCATTTTTATGTTTATTGCCCTGTTTCTGGTGGGTTTCTTATAGAAGAGGAAGATTTGGTTTGGATATAGAGAGAAATGGAGGGAGGAATTGATGGAAGCAGTGTTGATTCAGATTTTAAAGAATGCTTTTCTCTTGCTTGGAAAAATCCTTATGTTCTTCTTCTTGCTTTGTCTGCTGGACTTGGTGGCTTTCTTTTTGGTTATGACACTGGTAATTCTCAAACCCATTTCCCTTTTCTATTCTTTCTTCTACATACATCTTTCTATTCTATGTGATTTTGATAACCTAAATATCCTCTTTTTTTTTTGTCATATTCGCAATCATTTCGTAATATATCTTTAGTCATTCAAAATCATTCCGAGGTTGAATTTTACTCTTTTTGTTATGTGGGATGATGGGGTTTGTTTTGTAGGAGTCATTCATTAGGGATGGTTTCAATTATGTATTCTACATTATATTCTTAGATTCATTGAGTTCAACACATATGTCTTTTGTAAGTCGTCTGAATACTGCTTCTAAAAACGGTCTCTAGATTTTGTGATCCAAATAGTACAAAATCTAACACTACAAGATTCACTTTTTTCGACGCAATAAAACGTCGGCAAAAGTTATGTCGACATATTTGCTTGCATCGGAATAATCGTCCACATATCCATGTCGGAAAAAGTACCTCCCGACGAAACAATGCTTTCGTCAGCATAAATATAATTATGCATGCAATAACTTATCGCGATGAAAATTGGTTTCGCCGGCATAATTATACTTTTGCCAAGGCAATATGATACGTTAGCAAAAACTTTATCCCGATGAAATTTGCGTCCTCAAAAACATGCTTCTAGAAAACAAATTTTTTTCAAATAGATTAATGTTTTATTTCTGTCGACATTTTATTCTGCCTCGGCATAAGTTTTTTACAATGTGATCTATAATTTTTAATAATTAAATAACCAAAATTTTATTTCCATATTACCTAATTTTGCACAAAAAATTTAATCTTCAAGCAAATCATTTGGGCAAAAATATAATAAAAATAAGCTTATATAACACTAATATTCACTATAGTTTGTAAAATTCTAAGAATAAAACGGTATATATAATTAAGTTTGAACATTTCTAGCTTCTTACAAATCATCTATACAAAAAAGAAGTTTAATATTCCTTAATGAAACTTCAAACAAAATTGTTTAATCATTAAAGACAAGCGTTGTTTTCGAGCAAATTAAACAAACACTTAGATAAAATCAGTAGCCAAATTTTTCGTAAGTTAATTAACCCTAGGTAAAAAACCCAGTGGGAGGAAAATGGGGTATATGATACTTCATTTTATCCTCTACATGTTGCTCCCTATAAATTTACACCGTGAGATCTACATTCGGTTTTGAAGCACCATGGATGTCCCCCTACAGATGGCATTTAGGTAGGTCAATAACAAGGTGAATGGAGAGAGTGTTTGTAGTAAGTGGGAGCAGGACGTGTGACATCACATCCCTCGGTCTCTCTCATTAGGTTAAATAAAGTTTCAAGAATTGCCACGTGGCATCGTGGGTGTCCCCCTAAAGGATGGCAGTATTGTATGACGCTTTATTCAATCTACAGAAATGGATAGGGTTGCTTTAGTTTCATGTCCAATCAGTTTTTCCTTACGGTTGGATCATTGGGGCGAAACTCTAGAACCTAAAATGAGGGGTTACACTTACAAGAATTGTTAAGGATGTTAACAAATTCTGGACCAAACAATGGTGACGGTTAGTTATAGTGACAAGGTGTCGTTTTTGTCTAATGGTTGAAAATGTCTCATTTCAGTGAAGGGATACTTGATCACCCTACGGTGACTTTTTTCCTGTCTCACTGAAACATCATTGCAAAATAGATGTAACTTAGGGTACACTAGACTATTTTGCTAAAAATTTGATTGGTTGTCTTAAGTGGTTTAATGCAAGTAGACTAAATGTAAATAGTTTGTTCTTTTTCAGCAAATTCTTTAACATGGCTACCGCTACTTTAAATTTACTTGCCGCAGATAAATTAACAGGTGAAAATTATGTTAGTTGGAAAAACACAATAAACACAATACTGATCATCGATGATCTTTGTTTTTTCCTGATGGAGGATTGTCCTCCCATTCCAGCTCCCAATGCTCCTTGAAACGTTCGGGAAGCATATGAACGTTGGACATGGGCAAACGATAAGGCCCGAGCATATATCTTGGCTAGTCTTAATGAAGTCTTCGCCAAGAAGCATGAGCCCATGATCATAGCTTGTGAGATCATGGAGTCCTTGAGGGGAATGTTCGGACAACCGTCCGCACAACTCAGGCATTGTTGGGGTTGATGCCTTAAATCTCGTAGGGTCTTATAGTTTGTAAATATTGTATGAATAAACTCATTTTGTATTTAACAAAATATGTGATATTTTATTCATTGTCTATAAAATATGTGGTATTTTAGTTGCATTAACTATAAACTAATAAACTAACATCTAAGGTTATCATTGTAACTTAAACATGTATGTGGAGACGGGTGGATCATGTTTAAGTGATAACTTAAATGGTTTGTAGTAGATGGATAAAGCTAGGTACCTTATCCTGGTGACACTACGAGTATGACCCGCTTTGTAGCTGTTATAATTGTTGTAAAGTACTACAAATGATCTGATCCTGATCATTTATGTATTAGACATACGAGTGCAGATATTCTATACAATTGAGTTTATATAAGACTGGACTACGAAATGTTTAGTCATTATATAATACCATTCATAATAGTGACTTACATTTCACCAAGATGACCATAGGTAACATGACCTGAATCTTGAGGGAGTTGTGAACTCCTACCTATGAGGGCAGTCCTTTGATTTGTATAGGTGAGAGTGGCTAGATCGCCGACTCAACAAGCCTACCATTTTGGGGATTCATCTGATTGGGGAGCTGGGAATATAGCTACACAATATGGAATTTACTCCTTCTTTAAAGTAGGGGTAGGTAGATAAATTACTCCCTTAAGGGCTGATTCTGGGTCTTGAACAATTTTGGCGTCACACCCTCTCCTGGCCTGAGAGAGATTTAGTCATAGTGGGACTATGATCTATTGTTCATTAGAGGGATTAGTGGTACTTAAGAAGTTAGATGTAACTACATGGGCAAAATGGTAATATGACCCAGATGTACTTACGAGCAATTTGTGAAGGGTCATCGTACTGTTGATTGGTTATATCCAATGGACACAGAAATATATCTGTAGTGTGAAGAGTGCAGCTGTCGGTCTTTAGTGGAGTGCCCGACAGTTATCGGATGGTGAATAATGTAATTGAAGAATTTAATTAATTATTCATGTACCATTGGAGCTTCACGCTACAGGTCCATGAGGCCCCCTTGGTAGCTCAAAAGGATTTAGTTGATAATAAGTTTTTGGATTAATTTGAATTATTCAAATTAATAGAGGGATTTAATTATGTATGATATAATTAAATTGTTTCAATTATATGTGGTATAATTGTCATAATGTATTTGATACATTATAGCTTAATAGGAGGAAATAAATATTTAAATGAGATTCAAATAAATTTTCTATGAATGGGATTCATAGTTGTTAAATTTAATATAAATGAGATTTATATTAAATACCATATAATAGAGAAAAGAAACTATAGTTTATATTGTATGTGATACAATATTAAAACTATGGGTTATTTGTTATATTTGATATAACATATAATTTAATATAAAAATAATATGATAAGTTAGTTATCATATTTATTTATATTATATTATTATTATTTGAATAATAAGGAAGGGAGTTACAACTATCTTTTCTATCTTTTCTCTCCATCCACTTTAATGGGTGGTTATGTTTTTTATGACAAGAGGAATAAAAAGAAAAATAGTTTTTCTTTCTCTTCTACTGTACGATTGTTGTTGAACGATTGAGAGTGTTGATATAGAAAAGTTCTGTGAGTTTGTCTTGTGAGAAAGCTCTCAATCTTCTTTCTCCACACATTAATCTTTCCCTCTAAACCAAAATAGTCAGAGCCCACCACTACTGGGTTCTTATCATGAGAATACTGAGGTAGCATTGTGGTTGTGTCCGGGTTTTGGTTCGAGAAATTCTTGAAGAAGGTCTTTAAGTTGTTCATGACTGTTCGAGGGAGAAACGTGAAGAAAGGTTTTTTCAAAGGTGAGGTTTCTTGAAACCCATTTTTCTTTATAAAGCATGCTGCAATTTAATTTTGAATGTATACATATTTAATGGTTACTGTAAACTTTGTATTCGATAATTAATAGAATTTGGTCGATCCGCCTCAACTTAAGGTTCTCCTTACCAGAGTTCCTTCAGGCATAACGCTCTGAAACACATCTTTAATGCCCGTATGAAAGAAGTGGCATCTGTTCGAGAACATGATCTCAGCATGATGATCCACTTCAACGTTATGGAGATGAATGGGTCGAGCATCGATGAAGCCAGTCAGGTTAGCTTCATTTTGGAATCTTTACCTGAAAGTTTCCTTCATTTCCGTAGCAATGCTATTTTGAAGAGGATTGACTACAATCTAACCACTATACTCAATGAGCTACAAACCATCCAATCCTTGATGAAAAGCAAGGAACAGAAAGATGAAGCAAATGTTGCTTCATCTTCTAAGAAGTTCCATAAAGGTTCGACCTCTGGAACTAAGTTTGTACCTTCTTCCTCTGGCATCAAAAAATGGAGGAAGAAGAAGGATGGAAAGGGGAAAGCTAACCCTATAGTTGCTGCTCAAATGGGTAGAAAACCCATCAAGGTTGTAAAGGAAATCTATTTTCATTGCAACCAAGATGGGCATTGGAAGAGGAACTGCCCCAAATACTTGGCAGAAAAAAAGAAGGCCAAGCAAGGTAAATATGATTTACTTGTATTGGAAAACTACTTAGTGAAGAATGATGATTCTGCCTGGATTATAGACTCTGGGGCCACTAACCATATTTGTTCTTCATTTCAGGGAATTAGTTCCTTATGGCAACTAGATTCTGGTGAGATGACGATGCGGGTTAGAACTGGGCACGTCATCTCGACTGTCGCAGTGGGAGGTCTTTGGTTGACTTTACAGAACAAATTTCTTATTTTAGAAAATGTTTATGTAGTTCTTGATTTAAAAAGGAACCTTGTATATGTAAAGTGTTTGCTTGAACGTTCATATAATATCAACTTTCTTTTTAATAAAGTGTTTATTTCTAAGAATGGTGTTGATATTTGTTCTAAACTGGAAAACAATCTTTATGTGCTAAGACCGTTAGCAATTAACGCACTCCATAACACATAAATGTTTAAGACTGCAGTAACTCAACATAAAAGACTTAAAATTTCTCCTAAAGAAAATGTCCAATTGGTACCTAAGACTAGGACACATCAATCTCAATAGTGTTGGGATTGGTATCCTAATTATCTGAAGTATTGTTGTTTTGTAAAGATACACATTGTTCAATGAATAAAATAAGTATTATTTAATTCTGGCATTTACTCATATCCAATAAACAAAGCTCCTTGGTTACCTTATGTGAACTTAAGCATGTATATGGGATATACAAGTGGATCATGCCTTAAGTGATAACCTAAATAGGTATGTAGTATAAGGATTAAGGTGGGATACCTGATCCTGGTGACACTACGGATACAGTCCGCTTTGTAGAGGATTGCAAGTGTTGTAAACTACTATAGATGATAGATCCTAACCATTCATGTGGAGACGTGCGAGTAAGAGTGTCCTATACAAAGAGTTTGTATAAGACTTGGACCACGAGATGACTAGACTCTGTATATAACGCCGATGAAACCAGAGACTTGCATCTCACCTAAACGACCATAGGTGACACAACCTCAATCCTGAGTGTTTTGGGAACTCCTGCCTTTGAGAGCGATCCTTTGATTAGTATGGGTGAGAGTGGCAAGATTGCCAACTCAACATGCTTACCTTTTTGGGGACTTATCTGATCTGGGAATTGGAAACTCAATCCACAAGATGGAATTCACTTCTTTCCCGAAGCAGGGATAAGTAGAGAGATTGCTCCCTTAAGGGCTGATTCCGGGGCTTGAACATAGTGGCCATAGCTTCTCTTTGGAAGAGAAGACTCATTCATAGTAGGACTATGACTTATGTTCAATAGAAGGATCAGTGGTACTTAAGGAGACAGATGTAACTACAGGGGCATAATGGTTATTGGCCCAGCTGTATTTAGAACGATCTGTGAAGGATTGTCGCACTGCTAATTGGTTAAGATGGACACATAATATATATGTGGTAAGGAGAGTTCAGCTATCGGTCTTTAGTGGAGTGCCTGGTAGTTAACGGATGGTAGATCCCGTGACTAAAGAGTTTAGTCAGTTATTTACGTACCGTTGGAGCTTCGAGCTATAGGTCCATAAGGTCCCCTTGGTAGCTTAATGGATTCAGTTGATGATTAGTTCTTGGTGTTGATTTGAAATGTTCAAATTGACAAGAGGTATTTTGATTATACATGATACAATCGGTATGATGTATGAGATACATCTAGTGGAGGATTAATGTAAATGAGATTTACATCAAGTACCATGGAATAGAAAAAAGAACTATTGTTTATATGTTTCATGAGATGAAATATTAAAACTATAAGTTATAAATATAGTATGATAACTTGGTTATCATTTATATTTATAATACTATTAATTATTTTTCTTTAATAACCAAAGTAGTGGGTGGCTATTGGATTCATGGTAACCGTGAGTTTATAAGGAAAGTGGTTTTCCTATTTTGAAAAGAAGGTTTACAAACAATTAAAAGTTTTTGACTTTTCTCTCTCGCGCAAAAGAAACTCACGTAGTCGTCAAGTAAATTCAGATTTACTAAATGATGGCTAGGCGAGCTAAACGATCGTGCAGTGGCGAGATAAACGATCGTGTAGTATTTACTAATCGATCGCATAGTTTTGCTAGACGATCACTTGCCCTAAGTAAACGATCGTATAGAGTCTGTAGGCGACAGACCGAGCTAAATGACGAACTAAACGATCGCTTAGCTTTATCTAAACGATTAAGCATCGACTTATATGATAGGTCTCCGCCATCTCCCACTTGCCCAGTCGTGCATGCGATCGGTGTTTCCTTTTTCGTTTGCCTCATACCAAGTTCGAACAGAACCCACCCTTTGGATTCTCACACCGAGAATACCAAGGTCGCCTTGTTGGTGGTGTCAGACTCAACTCGACACCGTCGAGGTTTTCTGGAGGCCGTTCTCGCTGTTATGGAGGAGTTCGTGACCGAGGCGATCGCTGAGGACGAGCGCGGTATTCGTGCTATTGTTAAGGAGTTCGTGACCGAGGTGATCATTGAGGACAAGCGCGAAGTGTTCGTGCTGTGTTGCGGTCGTGTAGATCGAGCGTTTGTGGTCGCTGTTGTTCGAGTGATCGTGCGCAACGGAGCATGGAGACGCTTCTTCGATTGTTCATACAGTTTGCTCTTTGTGCATTTGTATTGTTCATGCTGTAATTTTTGCATTTGAATTGTATAACCGTTTTGTTTTGAAGTTGATTGTAAATGCATTGTTCATTCATGATTGTGATTTGGAATTATCTTCCTTCTGCTGCTCATGGAAATCTCGCATCCGATTTTCTTCAATTGATATCAGAGTCAAGTTCTTTGATATTCCAAATTACAAATCTGAATTGAACGCATTTTTCAGTCACGGTGAGTTTCTGCATTTGTGGTTAACTGTTTTTTGCATCTGTGGTTGTGTTGATGAATGTTTTGGGTTTAAATTGCCTTTTTGTTAAAGCTTTAGTTATTACAAAGTGTTAATTGTAAGGGCCCCTGTGTTTTTGGGGGAAAATTAACATCGCAATCGAGTATGTAATTCAAAAAGTTTGAGTTCGTTGATTCGTTCATGATGAAGCTATAGTGCATGGCGATGCGGTTCTCAACAAAGAAGAAGACCAAGCATTGGTCAGATCATGTAGACTCAAGTAAACGATCGTTGGGATTTAACTAAGCGATCGTTTAGATTTTTTTTAGACGATCGTGTAGTATCTTCTAATCGATCATTTAGCTAATGTTAAGCGATGGGGTAAATCGTTTACCATATTGCATAGCGTTGGTTGCGCGATCCCATAGACGCTGAAGGTAGGCGATTGTAGTGGAAGCATGCAATGCTCGTCGTTTAGTAGAAGGCGCGCGCTAGACGATCGTGTAGTTCGCAAGCTTCATCGCTTAGTTACTACCTATATGATCGCATGTAGTGGAAGCATGCAATGCTCGTCGTTTATGGTGCTTCGCGGCATCGTAGTCACTTAGACGATCGCGGAAGGCGGGCATTGTGCGGAGTACGCTAAGCGATCGTATACTTCAGGCTTCATCTCTTAGTAAAGGTACACAATCATGTAATAATAGCTAAATGATTGTTTGAATTTTTCTAGACGATCGTATAGTATATGCTAAACAATCGTTTAGCTCTGGGAGCACTGATATGCGATAGAACGAAGTGTTTGTTTTATCGTGTAGTCGATCGCGGGGTGCTTAGTACACAATGGTTGGAGAAGCGATGCTTTGCTCGAGCGGTTTAAGACCCGATTCGCCTGTTTGAACTGGAGACTCCTTGTCTTTGTAATAGTTATCTTTCCTTTTGTGTTTTTAAGGCAATTTTACCCGGCTCATTAACTTTTATTGTTTATACATATGATGTATGGTACTTATATGCCAAAGTATTTGTCATATAGTTAAAAACCCACCTTAGGTTGTGCAATTATTCATGTATCATGTATTATAAATGTTATAATCTAGCATGAAGAAATTACTTGAAAGCTGTGCATGCATCATGAAATATAAGAGTTATATTTTGCATGCAGTGAGCATTATCATGCATTATCCTTTTATTATAAGTGTTATAGTCTAAGGGTGAATGGAAGCATGTTTTGCTTGTTTCATTGCTGTTTTGTATAAGTGTTATATAAAAGAAGTAGCTATGAATGGACAATGCATTGAGCATGACACTTAGGCTGTTTATAAGCGTTATAAATGCCTTGCATGTGTTAGCTTCGCATTGTAGTGGTTGTTTCCGTTTATAAGTGTTATAATGAAAATTAGACCTAAAATCAATAATTTAGAGTTACATGCAGACTTACGGTGAACTCAAGTTTTTTTAAAAGGGTTTTAAAATTGGATTGAGATAGACCTAAGTTCAAGTGGTTCTAAAGAGTTTAGCAACCTAGATTAAACTTTTCAAATCGGTTTAATAGGATTAAATTGGTTGAATAAAAGATTAAATTTGTTGTAAACTTATCTATAAGGGACCTTTTGTCTAAGGCAGGTTCTAGCTAGGCTGGGGTTATTAAGTTGACGGAAACGTAACACCCCTACCTGGAAAGGTGAATTAGATAGATTTTCAACAAGCATGCAACGTTTTGGTCAAAGATTCTGTTAAAGAGTTTAATGGATGATGATCAAAAGTTGTTTAACTATCCAAGGTAAATGTTTCTCTTAGGAAAACCTAAAAGTCACTTAGTTAAAATCCTTAGCCGTGTTTTTTCTAAGTAAGCTAAACCCTAGGTTATAAAATCTCAGTGGGAGGAAGAGGCGTATCAGATATGTCTATGATTCCACTCACGTTTCTCCCTGTATGTTCACACTGTGAGATTCATGCTTGGCCTCGTGGTGCCCAGGATGCATCCCCCTTCGGATGGTGTTTGCATGAGTCAATATCAAGGTGAACAGAGAGAATGTTTATAGTAAGTGGGTGAAGGGTGTGTGTCAACACGTCCTATGGTCTCTGTCATTGGTTCACACTGTGAGATCATTCTGTACACCCTCGTGTCGCCTTCGGAGCGTCCCCCTTCAGATGGGTTTTGTGCAGTTGGTCAATATCAAGGTGAACTCTAGAAATGGATAGGGTCGCTTTAGGTTTTGCCTCAATCGGATTTTTTCCCTTCGGATTGGCCTTTTGGGACGAACCTTTAGGGCTTAAAATGGCAGGTCACACTTACGGGAGATTGTTAATTAAGTTAATGATCTATTGGCCAAATCAATGATGGCTAGTCGTTATAGAAGCAAGAGTTGTTTTGGTATTAATGACTGGCTGAGAACTTCTCAATTCAGAGGAAGGATAACTGACCTCCCTTCGGCGGCTTTTATCCTAAACATTTGAAGCGTCATTGCAAAACTAGATGTCACATGGGGTTCATGTTAGTTTTGCTAAAACCTTATTGAATGTTGTTTTGTTTTACAACGGGAATTTGCTTAAAACCTAATGTAGATCAATGTGTTTTTCTTTTTAGCAACTCGTTTTTATTTCCGTTTAAAGCTTTTAAAATGACCGATTACTTATAGTGGAAAGAATCGTGCGAAACGAATTTCGTGGAAAACAACCTCGATCCCATTACTCTCCAAAAGAGGAGACAAGACAGTAAATATGCTTTATTGGTCTTGGAGACATGTCTGGTAGAGAATGATGATTATGCCTGGATCCTTGATTCAGGTGCTACCAATCATGTCAGTTCCTCTTACCAAGAATTCAGTTCCTAGAAAACGTTGCCACAGGGAGAGATGACTCTTCAAATCGGTACCGGTGAGGTTGTTTCGGCTGTTGCTGGGCAGGCTGAAGTTATTTGTTGACAAGAAACGTTATTTGTTACTAGATAATGTTTTTGTAGTTCCTCATATTAAGAGGAACTTAATCTCGGTTTCTTGTCTCATTGAACAAGGATACACCATCTTTTTTCTGAGAATAAAGTGTTTATTTTCAAGAATGGAATGGAGATTGGTTATGGTTCAATGGAAAATAACTTATATGTACTAAGGTCGTTAGTCATAAAAGCCTTGTATAACACTGAAATGTTCAGTACGACAACAACAACAAAAAGACCAAAGGTTTCTCCGAAGGAAAACGCCCATCTTTGGCATCTAAGGTTAGGCCACATCAACCTCAATAGGATTGAGAAGTTAGTGCAAAGTGGACTTCTAAAGAGTTTAGAAGAAAACTCCTTGCCAGTATGTGAATCATGCCTCGAAGGCAAGATGACCAAATGACCTTTTACTGGAAAAGGTTACAAAGCCAAGGAAGCCTTGGAGCTTGTACATTCAGACCTCTGTGGTTCGATGAATGTTAGAGCTCGAGGTGAGTATGAATATTTCATCTCTTTCATAGATGATTATTCAAGGTTTGGGTATCTCTTCCTAATGCAACGTAAGTCTGAAGCCCTTGACAAGTTCAAAGAGTATAAGGCTAAAGTTGAAAACTTGTTAGGTAAGAAGATAAAAACACTACGATCTGATCGTGGTGGAGAGTATATGAACCTCAAATTCTAGAACTATATGATAGAACATGGGATTACATCCCAACTTTTGGCCCCTGATACATCTCAGTAGAATGGTGTATCAGAAAGAAGAAACAGGACCTTGTTGGACATGGTTCGGTCTATGATGAGTTATGCTCATCTTCTAGACTCGTTTTGGGGTTATGCAGTGCAGACTGCATGTTATATCCTAAACAACGTTCCCTCGAAAAGTGTTTTTAAAACACTTTTTGAGTTATGGAGAGGCCGTAAAGGTAGTTTATGCCACTTTAGAATTTGGGGCTGTCCGGCAGATGTGTTAGCGACCAACCTAAAGAAGTTGGAACCGCGTTCGAAGGTTTTTCTCTTTGTAGGCTACCCCAAGGAAATGAGAGGAGGATACTTCTATGATCCGAGTGAGAACAAAGTATTTGTTTCCACTAATGCTATCTTTTTGGAAGAAGACCACATGAGGGATCATAAGCCACGAAGTAAGCTTATTTGACGTGAGATCTCTAGTGAGATTGAGACTGCTAAGGGTTCAATAAGAGTTGTTGAACAGGCTGACAGATCAACAAGAGTTGTTGAGGTCGGAACGTCTAGTCAACCAGCTCAAGAGTTGAGACTGCCTCAACGTAGTGGGAGGGTCATGAACCCATCAGATCGCTACATGGGTTTGACTGAAGCCCAAAATGTCATTACGAATGATGGAGTTGGGGATCCGTTGTCTTTTACGAAAGCAACGGTGGATGTTGACAGAGATGAATGGGTTAAGGCCATAAACCAGGAAATAGAGTCTATGTACTTCAATAACATCTGGAAGCTTGTTGATCCACCTGATGCGGTAAGACCTATTGGGTGTAGGTGGATCTTTAAGTGAAAGAGAGGTGTAGATGGAAAGGTGCAAACCTTTAAGGCTAGACTCGTGGCAAAGGGTTATACCCAGGTTGAGGGAGTTGACTATAAGGAAACTTTATCACCTGTTGTTTTGCTGAAGTCTATTCGGATTCTCTTGTTCATAGCCACATTTTATGATTATGAAATATGACAAATGGTATCTTACATTGATTAAATGTTGATCAGGTACAGGATGCAGGATTCCAAGAGGGGTTTGTTACCCTTCAGGCATGAATCGTTCTGTCTAAGGATCAATGTCCTAAGACACCTCAAGAGGTTGAGGAGATGAGATGGATTCCTTATTCTTCTGCTGTAGGAAGCTTGATGTATGCAATGTTGTGTACTCGACCCAACATTTGCTATGTAGTAGGGATTATCAGTCGGTATCAGTCCAATCCAGAATTTGATCACTGGATGACGGTTAAGACGATCCTCAAGTATCTTCGGAGAACGAGGGACTACATGTTTGTATATGGAGATAAGGATCTGATCCTTACAGGATATAACGTTGTTGATCCCTTTACAAAGGCCCTCACGGCTAAAGTGTTCGAGGGTCACCTGGAAAGTCTGGTCTGCGGGACATGCGGCATTTTGTCTAGGGTAAGTGGGAGATGATACTGGGGTATTCCCTAGTTTATTGTATATTGTACATTAGTCTCCTAAGTCATTAGAACAAGTGGGAGATTGTTGGAATTGGTGTCCTAATTCTCCCGGAGTCTCGTTGTTTTGTAAAGATACACATTGTTCAATGAATAAAATAAGTGTTATTTAATTCTAGCATTTACTCATATCTAATAAACAAAGCTCCTTGGTTATCTTATGTGAACTTAAGCATGTATATGTGATATACAAGTGAATCATGCTTTAAGTGATAACCTAAATAGGTCTGTAGTATAAGGATTAAGGTGGGATACCTAATCCTGGTGACACTACGGGTACGACCTGCTTTGTAGAGGTTTGCAAGTGTTGTACACTACTACAGATGGTAGATTCTAACCATTCATGTGAAGACGTGCGAGTAGGGGTGTCCTATACAAAAAGTTTGTATAAGAATTGGACCACGAGATGACTATACTATGTATATAATGCCGTTGATACCAGAGACTTGCATCTCACCTAAACGACCATAGGTGACACAACATCAATCCTGAGCGTTTTAGAAACTCCTGCCTTTGAGGACGGTCCTTTGATTAGTATGGGTGAGAGTGGCCAGATTGCCAACTCAACATACCTAACTTTTTGGGGACTTGTCTGATCTGGGAGTTGGAAACTCAATCCACAAGATGGAATTCACTTCTTTCTCGAAGTAGGGATAAGTAGAGAGATTGCTCCCTTAAGGGCTGATTCCGGGGCTTGAACATAGTGACCATAGCTTCTCTTTGGAAGAGAAGACTCATTCATAGTAGGACTATGACTTATGTTCAATAGAAGGATCAGTGGTACTTAAGGAGACAGATGTAACTACAGGGGCATAATGGTTATTGGCCCAGCTGTACTTACGAGCGATTTGTGAAGAGTTGTCGCACTGCTAATTGGTTAAGATGGACACATAATATATATGTGGTAAGAAGAGTTCAACTGTCGGTCTTTAGTGGAGTGCCTGGTAATTAACGGATGGTAGATCCCGTGACTAAAGAGTTTAGTCAGTTATTTACATACCATTGGAGCTTCGAGCTATAGGTCTATAAGGTCCCCCTTGGTAGCTCAATGGATTCAGTTGAGGATCAGTTCTTGGTGTTGATTTGAAATGTTCAAATTGACAAGAGGTATTTTTATTATATATGATATAATCGGTATGATGTATGAGATACATCTAGTGAAGGATTAATGTAAATAAGATTTACATTAAGTACCATGGAATAGAAAAAGAACTACGGTTTATACGTTTCATGAGATGAAATATTAAAACTATAGGTTATAAATATAGTATGATAAGTTGGATATCATTTATATTTATAATAATATTAATTATTGGATAATTAATTATTTTTCTTTAATAACCAAATTACTAGGTCGTTATTGGATTCATGGTAAGCGTGAATTTAAAAGGAAAGTGGTTTTCCTATTTTGAAAAGAAGGTTTTCAAACGATTAAAAGTTTCTGAGTTTTCTCTCTCGCGCAAAAGAAACTCATGTAGTCGTGAAGTAAATTCGGATTTACTAAACAACGGCTGGGCGAGCTAAGCGATCGTGAAGTGACAAGCTAAATGATCGTTCAGTATTTATTAAACGATCACATAGTTTTTCTAGACGATCGCTTGCCCTGAGTAAACGATCGTGTAGAGTCTGTAGGTGACATAACAAGCTAAACGATGAGGTAAACAATCACATAGAATTTTCTAGACTATCGCTTAGCTTTATCTAAACGATTGGGCATTGACCTAGGTCTCCGCCATCTTCCACTTGCCCAATCATGTACGTGATCGGTGTTTCCTCTTTCGTCTGCCTCATACCAAGTCCAACACAGAGCCCACCCTCTGGATTGTCACATCGAGAATACCAAGGTCGCTTTGTTGGTGGTGTTAGACTCAACTCGACACCGTCGAGGTTTTCTACAGGCCGTTTGCGCTGTTACGGAGGAGTTCGTGACTGAAGCGATTGCTGAGGACGAGCGCGGTGTTCTTGCTGTTGCTGAGGAGTCCATGACCAAGGCGATCGTTGAGGACGAACGTAAAGTGTTCATGCTGTGTTGCGGTCGTGTAGATCGAGCGTTCATGGTCGCTGTTGTTCGAGCGATCGTGCGCAACGAGGCGTGGAGACGTTCAATTGTTCGTACAGTTTGCTCTTTGTGCATTTGTATTGTTCATGTTGTAATTTTTGCATTTGAATTGTATAATCGTTTTGTTTTGACGTCGATTGTAAATGCATTGTTCATTCATGATTGTGATTTGGAATTATCTTTCTTCCGCTGCTCATGGAAATCTCGCATCCGATTTCCTTCAAATAGAATTGGGAGGTTGGTGAAGAATGGACTTTTAAGCGAGTTAGAAGAAAATTCTTTACCTCTGTGTGAGTCATGCCTTGAAGGCTAGATGACTAAGAGACCTTTTACTGGAAAGGGTCACAGGGCGAAAGAACCTTTAGAGGTAGTACATACAGACCTCTGTGGTCCGATGAATGTAAAAGCTAGGGGAGGTTATGAATATTTCATCACCTTTACTGATGATTATTCAAGATATGGGTACGCTTATTTAATGCAACATAAGTCTGAATCTTTTGAAAAGTTTAGAGAATTCAAGACTGAAGTTGAAAATGCATTAAACAGAACGATTAAAACATTTCGATCTGATCGAGGTAGAGAGTTTATGGATTTAACATTTCAGAACTATTTGATAGAACATGGAATAGTATCCCAATTCTCAGCATCTAGTACACCTTAGCAAAATGGTGTATCAGAAAGAAGAAATCAAACCCTATTGGACATGGTTTGGTCTATGATGAGTTACGCTTCCTTACCTGACTCGTTTTGGGGTTATGCAGTAGAGACTGCAGTGTACATCTTGAACTGTGTTCCAAGAGTGTTGCTAGAACACCTTTGGTGTTATGGAATGATCGTGAAGCTAGTTTGTGTCGTTTCAGAATTTGGGGTTGCCTAGCACCATGTGCTTAAGAATTTGAAACCACGTTCAAGATTGTGCCTATTTGTAGGTTACCCCAAAGGAACGAGAGGTGGTTACTTATTTGATTCTAAAGAAAACAAAGTGTTTGTATCGACAAATGCTACTTTTCTTGAAGAAAACCACATAAGGGAGCACAGACCCAGAAGTAAGATTGTGTTGAATGAAATTTCCAAAGAAACTACTAAATCTTCAATAAGTGTTGTTGAAGTAGGATCATCTAGTAGGTCAAATCCACCTCAAGTGTTGAGAGAACCTCAACGTAGTGGGAGGGTTGTGAACTCACCTGTTCGCTATATGGTTTTAATAGAAATCCTGACTATGGTAGTGATGGTGAAGTTGAGGATCCATTGTCTTACAAGAAGGCAATGGAGGATATTAACAAAAATGAATGAATCAAAGCGATGGATCTCGAAATAGAGTCTATGTACTTCAATTCTGTATAGGATCTTATAGATCAACCTGATGGGGTTAAATCTATAGGTTGTAAATGGATCTGCAAGAGGAAACGGGGTGTTGATGGGAAGGTGCAAACCTTCAAGGCTAGATTAGTGGCAAAGGGTTGTATCTAGGTAGAGGGAGTTGACTATGAGGATACTTTCTCACATGTTTCCATGCTTAAGTCTATCCAAATCCTCCTGTTCATTGCCTCATATTATGACTATGAGATTTGGCAGATGGACATTAAGACTGCCTTTCTGAATGGCAATCTTGAGGAGACCATTTACATGGAACAACCCGAGGAATTCATAACCCAAGATCAAAAGCAAAAGGTATGCACGCTTAATCGGTCCATTTATGGACTGAAGCAAGCTTCTCAATCTTGGAATATAAGGTTTGATATTGCGATAAAATCTTATGGCTTTGATCAAAACGTTGATGAGCCTTGTGCATACAAGAAGATCAACAACAGTTCAGTAGTTTTTCTAGTGTTATATGTAGATGATATCCTACTCATTAAGAATGATGTAGGTTTACTGACTTCGGTTAAGAACTGGCTAGCGACCCAATTTCAAATGAAAGATTTGGGAGAGGCTCAGTTTGTTCTAGGTATTCAGATATTTAGAGATCAAAAGAACAAAATGCTAGCTCTGTCTCTAAATCATAACATTTATAATAAAGAGATGATGCATGACCAATGCATAACCTAAGGTGGGATTTTCTCTATATGGCATACCATATGATATATAAATAAAACATACATTCTATGTATATTAACAAAGATTAATGGACCGGGATGAACCACCTTAAAAAAATTGGAATGAAAAACTCTATCTATTACATTTTTCATTGAGCAAACCGGTTCACAGGCGAACCAGGTCTTGAACCGTTGGGCGAAGCTCCCCATCGTTTAGTAAACGCGGCCAGGTAAACGATTGTTGGGGTTGATGCCCTAAAGTCTCGTGTCCTGTAGTTTGTAAACAATTTGTAAGAATGCTTGTGTTGTATAATATATGATATTTACTTCACATCTTGATTTTGCTCAGTTGTATGTTTTATTTGCTTTACCACAAACCAATAAACATAAAATCAGTTATCTGTATGTAACTTAAGCATGTATGTGGTGACATATAAGTGGATCATGTCTTGACTGATAACCAAAATGGTCTGTAGTATATGGATATAGGAGGGAAACCTTATCCTGGTAACGCTATGGATGCTGCTCGCTTTGTGGAATGGTCACAAGTGTTGTGACTTGTCACATATGGTCTGATCCTGATCATTCGTGTAGGGGACATGCGAGCGGAGGCGTCCTATACAAAGAGTTTGTATAAGATCTGACCACGAAATGTTAACGTCTCGTTATATAACACCGTTCATGACAGAGACTTCACTTCACTAGGATCACCATAGGTAACATGACTTCAATCCTAAGTGAGTTGGGAACTTCTGCCATTGAGGGTAGTCCTTTGATTTGTATGGGTACGAGTGCCAGGTCACTGGTTCAAACCTACCATTTTGGGGATTTGTCTGATTTGGGAGTTGGGAACTTAGCTACATAATATGAAATTCACTCATTTCCCGACGCCGGGGCAAGTAGATAAATAGCTCCCTTAAGAGCTGATTCCAAGACTTGAACGATGTGGTGCCACACACCTTATCTTGGCCCGAGAGGTGTTCACACATAGTTGGACTATGTTGTATTGTTCATTAGAGGAATCAGTAGTACTTAAGGAGTGAGATGTAACTACAGGGGCAAAACGGTAAATTGGACCAACTGTACTTACGAGCATCTGTGAAGGGTCATCGTACTCATGATTGGTTATATCCGATGGACATAAAATATATCTGTGGTAAGAAGAGTTCAACTATTGGTCTTTAGTGGAATACCTGACAGTTAACGAATGGTGGATCTCGTGGTTAAAGAGTTTAGACAGCTATTCACGTACCGTTGGAGCTTCGAGCCACAAGTCCATAAGGTCCCCTAGTTAGCTTGGATAAAGTCGAGAATCAGTTTTTGGGTTAGTTTGAAATGTTCAAATTGACAAGAAGGAGTTTGATTATATATGATATAATTGGACCAGCTAATTATATATGATATAATTGACTAAATGTATGAGATACATTATTCTGGAGGAAACTAGATATAAATATGATTTGTATCAAGTGGAGGAGAAATTACTATAGTAGATATATGATATCAAACTATAGGGTAAGAATATAATATGATTATATTCATTTATTAATTAAATTGGTTAATTATGTGATAATTGGCCGAAATCTTCTCCTCGATCGTGCGTTAATGGGAAATCAGTATTCAGTTATTGTAACTGAAGAATAAAATGAAAATTTGTTTCATTTTGCAAGGAGTTTGAAAAATTCGCAATCAGTGTGAAAACGTTTTGATCATTTAGTTGAAAACCTATACGATAGAGCTTCATCGCTTAAATGATCACACACCTGTGTCTAAACAATCGCACACTTTTCTCTAAACGATTGCTTAGCTTCACTAAACGATCACCTAGTGTGCCGTGTTTTCTAAACGATCATTTACCTATTACTAGACGATCGCTTAGTAAAACCTACATGATCGTGTAGCTTTCTCTAAACGATAAGCATCCGCTATACGATAGCCTTATCTCCCACTTGCTTCTCGTCTACATGATCAGTCCATTCCTCATTCCTCTACCAAATTCAACAAAGACCATGCTTTGGATTCTCACTCTGAGAATACCAAGGGCTCTAAGTGGTGGTGTCGTCCCTGCTCCTTCTTGCTTGTGCTTGTTCGTGTTGCTGTCGTTCGTGTAGACGATTGTGCTGTTATATCCGACTGTTTTGCTGGGCGATAAAGATTGTAGAGGTTGCTTCCGTTGCTTTGAGTTCAAATTGAAGAGAGTCTTCAACTGGTATATGAACTCAATCCCTTGTATTTTATTTATCAAAGCATGCCGTTAATTAGTGTGAATTGCATAATTGTTTGATAGAATGTATGTGTGGTAATTTCAGTTACAATGAAATTGGAAATATCAAAATGCGCTCATGGATGCTCTTCGTTAGAGTTCCTTCAACGATCGTGTAGCGCATAAGACTAAAACACGCGGGTGCTAAACGTTCGTTTAGACGATCACTTAACATGCGAGAGGTAAACAATTTATAATGCGATCATATAGTCAGTAACTAAGCGATGAAGCTTGCTGAGCTATACGATCGTCTAGTGCGTGCGTGTAAAACAACTCCTGAGTATCCGATACTCAACGATTGTCTAACCCATCATTTACACGACCCGACTAACACTTGGTCGTCTTCATTCTCGAAGAATAGCAATCCTTACTATAAAGCTTCTTCACGAACGACTCACAGACTCAAACTCTTTGAAATTACAGACTCGATAACAGTTAATGTGCAAAAAAAGCGCAGGGGCCTTTACAATTAACTTCAAATGTAAAAGAATTTAAACAATCTAAAGGCTTTATCCCAGAAACTCCATTAGTTCATACATCCACAAACGATTTAACGATTAAATAGAGAATAGACATGCTTCACCCATTGAGAATGTAAATGAAATTCTTTGCACTAATGAATTTAGAATATCAGAAACCTGGCTCTGATACCAAACGAAGGAACTCTTATACAAGAGTACCTCTGAGTGGAAGTGGATCTTTCCAAAGGCATTGTGACAGAATTACCACATTTATATTCAAACATACAAATATGCATCATACTATGAAATTATTGGCATGCTTTTAACAAATAATCAACAAGAGAACGAATACATATCAGTTGAAGACTCTTTCTTCACGGAAGTCTCGCTCTCTCTAAGGGATGATTCATCTCACTCTTGCTGGAACGTCAAGCTATCGTTCACCAAAACTCTGGTCGTTTACACACGAATGACCTTCACACGAATTGAACAAAGATGGAGACGACACCACCACTTGGAACCCTCGGTATTCTCGGTGTGAGAATCCAAAGAGTGGGCCCTGTTGGGATTTGGTAGAGGGGAGGAGGAATGAAGATCGTATATAACGATCAAGAAAGTGGGAGAAGGCTGAGTCTATCGTATAGACAAAATGCTTGATCGTTTAGTAGGGAGTACACGATCGTGTAGTGAATAGGCTGCGATCGTCTATACGATCGTTTAGTAAATGCTCAGTGCTAGATGATCGTTTAGTAAAACGTAGGCGATTGTTTAGAAAGATACGCGTGCGCGTATACGATCGTGTAGTAAATTCGAGCTATCGTATAGTCTCTCAGTTTACTAAGCGATAGACAGCATACACTTCACTTGAGTGAATTACATGATCTTTTGAAAAATGAAAACAATTTTCATTTTATTCTTCAGTTACGAAAACTGTTTGGAACTTCCCACTAACACACGGTTACGGAGAAAACGACGACCAATTATCCCATAATTGTTCAATTAATAATAATAAATGTAATCATATTATATTCATTAACCTATAGTTTAATATCACATATAAACCATAGTGTTTACTCCTCCACTAGATATAAATCATATTTATACCCATTTTCCTCAAAGTAATGTATTTCATACATAAAGTCAATCATATCATATATAATCGAACTCCCCTTGTCAATTTGAACATTTCAAATTGACCCAAAAATTGATTCTCAACTTGAATTCATTGAGCTACCAAGGGGACCTTATAGACCTATGGCTCGAAGCTCCAACGGTATGTGAATAGTTGACTAAATTCTTTAGCCATGAGATCCACCATCCGTTAACTGCCAGACATTCCACTAAACACCGACAACTGAACTCTCCTTACCACAGATATATTTCTATGTCCATTGAATATAACCAATAATAGTACGATAACCCTTCATAGATGCTCGTAAGTACAGTTGGACCAATTTACCATTTTGCCCCTGTAGTTACATCTAAATCCTTAAGTACCTTGATCCCTCTAATGAACAATACAACATAGTCCTACTATGTGTGGACACCTCTCGGGCCATGAGAAGGTGTGTGGCGCCACATTATTCAAGCCTGGGGATCAGCTCTTAAAGGAGCAATCTATCTATTTATCCCTGCTTCGGGGAAGGAGTGAATTCCATCTTGTGTAGCTGAGTTCCCAACTCCCAAATCAGACGAATCCCAAAAGTGGTAGGTTTGAGTTGGCGACCTGACCACTCACACTCATGCAAATCAAAGGATCACCCTCAAAGGCAGGAATTCCCAACTTATTTAGGATTGAAGTCATGTTATCTATGGTCATCCTAATGAAGTGAAGTCTCTGTCATGAACGGTATTATATAACGAGACATTAACACTTCATGCTAAAGTCTTATACAAACTCTTTGTATAGAATGCCCCCGCTCGCATGTCCCCACACAAATGATTAGGATCAGACCATCTGTAGCAAGTCACAACACTTGTAACTATTCTACAAAACGGGCTGCATTCATAGCGTTACCAGGATAAGGTTTCCCTCCTATATCCATATACTACAGACCATTTTGGTTATCACTTAAGACATGATCCACTTGTATGTCACCACATACATGCTTAAGTTACACAATGACAACCAGGGATTTTAGTTTATTGGTTTGTGGTAAAGCAAATAAAACATCCAATGTTCAAAGACAAGTAGTGAAGAAAATATCATATATTATACATCACAAGCATTTATACAAAACTGTATTTACAAACTACAGGACATGAGAGTTTAGGGCACTAAATGCCATATGAGAGAGAAAAGAAACTATAGGTTATATTATATGCGATACAATATGAAAAGTATAGGTTATATGTTATATTTGATATAACATATAATTTAACATATATATTATATGATAAGTTAGTTATCATATTTATATATATTAAATGTCATTTTTTTATTATTTTAAAAAATGAGGGAGGAAGTTACAAATCCATCTCCCTCTTTTCTCTCCACCCACATAAGTGGATAGTTGTTATATTTGGCCTTTTGAAAGGAGAGTTTCCTTCTTCTTCATAAGGCAAGAGAAAAAGACAGAATAATTCTGTAAGTTTGAGTTGTTGGTGAACAATCCCAACCTTCCTCCTCTTTACTAAAAATTCCCTCATTCCAAAATAGTAAGAGCCCATCACTCTTGGGTTCTCTACTTAAGGATACTAAGGAAACCATTGTGATAGTGTTCGTGTACTTGATCGAGGATTTTTTGAAGAAAGTCTTTAAAGAGTTTGTGCACTGTTCGAGGGATTCTTGAAGAAAAGTCCTCAAAAGTATGAGTTTCTAAAACCCTAAGTTTTTCTTTTGTTAAAGCATGTTGTAATTTATAGAAATGCATATCTTATTCTTTATTTACTATAAAATTTACATTCAATGAAAAATGAGAATTGGGACGTCTTTTCTTCCGCTTAAGGTTCTCTTCCTCTTAGAGTTCCATCTTGTTCTTAGATTTACAAGAACTCCTGACGCAAGGAAGGGACCTTCGGGAGGTCCTATAACTCTCGATGAGTGGAAGGGACCATTGGGAGAGTTATAGGAACTCCCGACGAAATAGAGGGTCGTCGGGAGTTCCTATAACTCCCAACGAGTTTAGGGGACCGTCACCCATCGGGAGTTCCTATAATTCCCGATGCCCTATATTTGTCGTCGAGAGTTGTTGAACAACTCCCGACGGTCCTTTTTCGTTGTCGAGAGTTCCACTCTCGATGAATTTCTCCCGACGATCAATATGTCGTCGGAAGAGGATCTCCCGATACATTTTTCACCATTTTTTGGCGATTTCAAGCGTCGAAAAAAGTATGATTTCTTGTAGTGTTAGAGTCTTTAAAAAAAAAAAAAAATTCTTATGGTATTTTCAAAATCCATCTAAGGAATTAATGATTTTTTTTTAGTTCAACAATAGATTGGCCTTTGAATTGATGATAAATGCATTAACCTATTAAGGATTTGTTTGGATTAACTAGAGAAGAAAATGTTTTTAAAAAAAATCATTTTTATTTAATCTCTTTTGATGAAAACTGTTTTGGCATTCCAAGAACTTGGAGAATCAAACTACAAAAAGAGTCTAGTCTAACACAAGTACTTTGAAAGTGTTTCAAAATTTATTTTGTTTGGTTGACAAATACTTCAATTTATTCCAAAATGACTTATTTTCAAAATTAAACACTTGAAAAGTTAAACCAAACATGCTCTAAATTAGGTTCACATTCACTTTTTTCAAACTCAACTTATTTAACATCATTTTTCAACCAATATTTTTACTAAAATGACTCTCCTACCACATCATTGACAACTAGTATATATTTCAAAATGTTTGGGAAGTATGGTATTCTTAGAAATATCTTTGAAATAAAATTTTTATTTTTTTAATAAAAAAAAAACCCTCTATAAATGGAGATCTATGTCTCTGTCTTGCTCATGAAAAGACGGTAAAAATCAATTGTAAAATAGAATATTAAGGTGGTTGGCATTACCATATATATGCAAAAGATGAAAGTGGTCCTCATCTTAAATATCAATATCTCACTTCAAGTTTTTATCCCTTTTCCCATACTTTTTTTCTCTTACGTTTGGAGTATTTTCAAGTCATATTTTACATAATAAAATATGACCAGCCTTAATTTAAACACTAAACCGAACCCTCTTTGTATTGGTGGAATTCAACCACATTAGTATTCTAGTTTATTTCTAATATTTACATCTTTTTTATGTAAAAAAAAAAAAAAGGTTCTTTTGTAAATGAACTTTGTAATACAATAAAACAAGTCAGCATTTCTACAAGAAAGCTATTAGAATATTGTACCTCCTCATTTAGTTATCTTCTAACCCACTTATAAAACTTCAATACACGTTTAGTTAGCAATTATAAATTAAAAAAGAATTTAACCAAGTAAGTTTAAAATATTATTAGATAAGTCAAGTTGATATTGAAAATCAGGTAAATTTGTATTTTTAAGGAAGAATGACTTCTAAATCCTACAAAAGAAGCAATTATAGACACTGATGTAGTGTTGAGCCACATAGACTTTTATGCTCAAGTTAGTGTCAAGTTTGTAAAATGTCTCAATCAATCAAAAATGAATTTTTGTTTTGCCATACTTTTCTTCATATGTCGCTCAATGATTACCTAGATGTCCTTTCGTAATTGAAACTTGAACAACCTTTCTACTTCCAAGTGACCACCAGACTCTTCAATTGTCACTTCACTCAAAGCATTATTTGAGCTGTTATTCTCCCAAGTCATTATTAGAGTCATTACTCACCCAAGTCTCAAAATTAATTATCTTGAAATTAACCCCTTAAACTATACCTCTAACACTGGTAATAATATATATTTATAAAAGATTCACATGAACCAAATAATGGTCCATGTAGCACTAACACCTTCTCATGGATAAAACCATATAAAAGCATGAGGATGGTTAAAGGCATGCAACAAAAATACTATAAATGGTCAAGTTTGTATGCAGGATTCATGAGGGTAGGTCTTGCTGTATTTGTTGGGCCTAGCTAAATTTGGAGTTTACAGTACCCATATTGGACACTTAATAATCATGAATTATCAACATCCTAATTTTGATCTTAATTTACCCATGTCTATATTTACCCTTTACACAGTTGCCCTTCTCTGGAGCTTGGCTTGGTGTAGCTTTCAATCGCAGCCTAGTTTAAGAGCTCTTTCTCAAAATTCTAAGCCCTGACAGTTTTATCGTTTTTCATGCTAAGTTTTCTTATAAAAAGCCATATCTCGTCACTCTATTACCATACTTCACCTTTCAACCTTCATCCATCCTCCTGAAGGTGAATCTTCTATGTAGCTTATCCTTACTCATGGAGAACAATTCAAGCATTAGGTTGTAGAGTTGATGTAGATTTTATCCCAACAAATTGCCACAAAATCACATTAAAATGGGGCTGGGGTTATCTAAATGTAGCTCCCTTTCAATTATTTCCCAATCCATATTGTATACTCTTTAGTTGCTATGTTCTCTGGCTCCAATTAGGAAATTCAAACCCCATTTCAGTTGAGGAATTTATGTCCCTCTATACATTCAAAAAAATAAAATCCTCATTTTATTTCCACTATATATCAGTATTCGTGGAGAAAATTTCATCGTTTCATACCCAAACCCCACTGCTATAAAAGAATGGAAAATGCAATGGTTTTTTTTTTTTTTTTTAATCAGTGGAACCCCCTCTTTTTTGGTTTCGACCAAGTTCTGGACCTTTGGGAAGTCTCTTACCAATAAATTGGGGATCAAAACCTAGTTCTAGTACCAATTGGAGGAACCTTTGAAGGTTCTTGAGCGGAAGCGTGGAGATCGATCCAAAATTTATTTGTATAGAATCAAAATTACAGAGTACAAATGTTATGTATAACTATAAATATACAGCATGCAAACAAAAAGGAAATGAGAAAATTAGGATGAGAGAACTAACCCTTGAAGAATGATCTTCTTCACATATCCTCTTGTCCAAAAATTACGAACTTGAAACCCCACAATGGACACCACCACTTGGTTGCCTCAGTATTCTCTGGGCGAGAATCAAGAGTTTTGTAGGCTCTGACTATTTTGGAAGAGAGAGAATTTGAGAGGGATGAGAGGAAGTGATGAGATTCAGATTTTCTCAGAACATTTATGTGGATCTGTAATCTTTTTGTATAACCACACCAGGAAGAAGAAGAATTGCTCTCCCATGCCCTACTATCACGTATTAGAGAGAAGAGAGGGGGAGAGAGTTACAACTCCCTCTTAAAATGATTTTTAAAATAAAAATAAAATAAATTTATTTATCTTTATAAATCAATTTAATATATATTTATATGATAACTACCTTATCATATAATATATATTAAACTATATATTATATCAAATATAACACATAACCTATAGTTTTTATATTGTATCAAATACAATATAAACTATAGTTTCTATTCTCTCACCAATGACATTTAATATAAATCTCATTTATATTAAATTTAATTATATGAAACAAATTCATATAATTAATATTTAGATCATATTCAAATATTTATTTCCTCTCAAATAAACTTTATATTATAATATATCAAATACATTATAATAATTATATCATATATAGTTAGATTGAATTAATTATATCACATATAATTAATTCTCTCAATTAATTTGAACAATTCAAATTAATCCAAAAATTGATTCTCATTAATTCTTGCCGAGCTACAGATGGGACCTCATGGATCTGTAATTTGAAGCTCCAATAATACGTGAATAATTAATTAAAATCCTTTAATTAAATTGTTCACCATCTGTTAACTGTCGGACACTCCACTAAAGACCGACAACTGCATCGCACTATAGATATATTTCTATGTCCGTTGGATATAACCAGTCAACCATACGATGACCCTTAACAAATTGCTCGTAAGTACAACTGAGCCAAAATGTCACACCCCTCCCAGATTACCTAATTAACACAAGAGGAGATGTGAAAACAACAGATGCCAACCCTCTTATGACATCTTCTGCCAACTGAACTTGTAAAACATCATAACCATCAGAAAACTCAAGATAATTTATCATCACAAAATGTTATTTTTACATCGTTTTTCAAGAGATATTTTATTACGGACCAAATTCTAACTCTAACCATGTAGAACCTAACTAATTATCGTCCATTTCCAGACACACAACTGACTATCAAACCCTTTTTACAACAGTGGCACACCGAACCATCTTTGTCAAACAACCCGTAACCCTGGAATCCTGAAACTCTTCTGCTACTTGAGGGAAAAACAAAAACATAGGAAAACGTGAGCTGGGGAGCCCAGTGAGTGGCATACTTTAGAAATATAAGCTTTTACCCTAGGAATCTATGTTTTCAAACAACTTTTGAAATCATATTCAAATGACTCAAAACATATCTTTCTACTTGAAAAACATATAACACTTCTGAAGCTTAGGGTTTTTAAAAGATTATGTCATAAAAAATGTAAATCATCATAATGCATAAAACCCTGAAAATCTCAAATATAATTTTTCACCTCATAACATTAGTTAAGGAGAGCCCTTTTGCTCAATCATTCAACGTTGAAATCCTTAATTGGTGTGGAGTAATCTCGATACAACCAACGCCAAACTATACTTGCGTGCACATGGTAATTCCATGAATACCGTCATACCTTAGGTACCAGGGCTAAATACCTTCTCATAGTCGTTTGGTATCAATTTTTTCATCATAAGCCAGACACCTTCTCATCATCCTTCGGTATTGGCTTCCTCATCATATCATACTATTTAGCATGCTGAACGATGCATGCTTCATGAAACTCAGAGTTAGAAAATCTTAAGCCATGCGTCCATAAGTGCCTTATCGTGCATTCAAACAAAGCTTGAAGAAATCATATCTACTTAGAAAATTCATCATAAAAATAAAGCTCACGCACGACACTTCTTAAAATAAAACATCTTTAAAACTTAGTAATACATACGTTGGGCTCATAAGAGAAAATATTCTATGAACTTATTCTTCATAAAACTCTTACACATTTAACTCCAGCCTTTAAAAAAACTTAAACATGCTTGAATAATAACTCATATAAAACCATGCTTTTGAAGTATTTATCTCATTCTATACTTAGTCATTTTCAAACATGCTATGACTTGAAAACTAGTAAAAACATTATGTTGACATAGCTGGCCCGCACGGTATCTATTTGGACGCATGGTAGGCGTTGATGTCCAATCTTGCAGCCACTGCTGTCTCAATGCCAACCCTTTCTGCTTTTCTTCATTTCCAACACTTATAGCATAATGTACAGCTCAAATTAGTCAAAACTTCCTTCATAAAATTTGTTAAGAATTATCTTAGGAAGCTGACTCTTAAATTTTATCTTTTAATTCGTCCTCTAGAGATCATAATGCTCAAAATATCTCATATTACTTTGGATGGTTCGAATTCTGACCTTTCTCGAGTTCTCTTCACTTTTAGGCATCTTTTGGTCAGATCTTCTTATGGCAGCCTAGGGTTGTATTCTAAACTCAAAATGATTCAATATATTTGAAAATCACCTACTTAGCACAAGTGGAACGCTCACACCTCTTGCTTCTTTCAACCCTAAGTTAGCTGCTTGCTTCTTCATCTCCTAAATCCTATGTTCAACTTTCAGAACATATAAGTCGAAATATATTCACTTAAATTAAAAAATTACTTCTATTAACTTCTTACGTATGCTTTTAGATATATTATCTCAAAATTGGAGCTCTTAACTCTTCTTAATTTGCTGATAATTTACCAAACATCATGGACTGTCAGATTGAACTCACAATCTGCACTACCTTGAATCTTCTTTGATTTTCAGCATCACTTCATGGGAATTTCTTTTTAGCATCCCCATATCTTCTTCCTCTTTCAATCAGCTTTCAAATGATGGTAGAATGATCTATTTTTGCTGAGTAAAAAGAGCCAAATTGACCTCTTCTTATAAGCCTATATATACATAAAACTGCATGAATTCCCAACCTTTATATCTTGCCACATAACATCTACAGATTTTTCCTCAAATTTGGCTACGTATCATGAAGTCACCTCATGCTTCAACCATATTAGATGTCTTTCACTGCCCAAAACATTACTTCCAATACATAGGGGCTTGCCTCAATACATGGAAGTTCCTTTGCCTCCAACGCATCACTAGGTTTTAAGCTTCTCATTACATGACTTGTCTCCATGCCAACTTTGTTCCTATGGCAAGCTATTCCAATGCATGGCTTGCTTCTTCCTAAAGTCTAACTCCTCAAAATGAGCTTCCTTTACTTCATAACTTTTTTTCTTGGTCTTTCAACGTATGGCAGCCATCAACACATGGTTACCACCTAACTTCCAACGCATAGTGCTTGTTTGAGGTGCCTTGCATATTCTACCTTGCCCTACTTCTTAGGTATCCTTTACTCAATGCATGGTGCATCACTTTTACCCTTCCTAGGGCTTCCTTGGACGCATGGTAGTCCTTGCCATGCGTTTAACCTCCCCTCTTTTCCTTATTCCTTAGTTTTTAAACTTTTCTTTAAAGTATGGTTTCACTACTTGAGTTTAAAGCATAATTCTTGTGTTTCTCATTGTGCTATGCATCAAAATGGCTATTTTCTTAAGGTATGTGCTCACTTGGCTTTTCTTAGGCTTCCTTAATGTAACTCCTTATCAAATGAAGGTCTCATGCTTTGCCTATACTCCAAATATGGCCTTTTCCACACCTGAACTCCTAAATTCCCACCTATGCATTGAGCATTTTCTTGACCATGCATTCAACGCATGATTGGCTTTCCATTATCTTTACTTAGCTTGGCCACAAATCTCGTCTTTTCCCTTGTTCGTTACTACACATGACCTACTAAACTAGCTCAAGGTGTGATGCACCCTCCTCCTATTGGACTACCTCCAACGCATGGTTGCCCCTCTTGGCAACACTTAGCAATTGATCTCCATGCTAAGTATATTTATGTGCCTCCACCTCCTAGAGCATATCTATTCTTGACTTATCCAACTCAAGTCTTCCTCCTCAAGCTCTCCCAAGGCCAACACAAGCCTTACTTTCAAGCATCTCAGTAAGTCTTCACAAGTCGCTCACCTCGGAGAATCCTCAGGGAGAAGTTTCGGGGGTTACACAAACTTACCATTTTTCTTTGTAGTTAAATCTATCTCTTTAATTACCACTGATCCCTTTAATGAACAATAAATCATAGTCCAATTATGATTAAACCCCTCTCGAGCCAGGAGAGGGTATGATATCATATTGTTGAAGCCCTAGAATTAATCCTTAAGAGACTACTTGCCCCGACAATGGGGAATGAGTGAATTTTGTCTTGTGTAGCTGTGTTCCCAACTCCCTAATCAAACGAATCCACAAAATGGTAGGCTTGTTAAATTGACGATCTGGCATCTCTTACCCATACAAATCAAAGGATCACCTTCATAGGTAGGAGTTCACAACTCACTTAGGATTTAGGTCATGTCACGTATGGTAATCCTGGTAAAATGTAAGTCTCTATTATGAACGACGTTATATAATGAGACTAAATATTTCGTGGTCTGGTCTTATACAAACTCTTTTGTATAGAATATCTCTGCTACATGTCTCGACATGAATGATCAGGATCAGATCATCCGTAGCACTTTACAACAATTGTAACATCTACAAAGCGGAGCATACTTGTAGTGTCACTATGATAAGGTATCCAACCTTATCCATCTACTACAAATCATTTAAGATATCACTTAAACATGATCCACATGTATGTCTCTACGTATATGTTTAAGTTATAGAAGATAACCTTGGATGTTAGTTTATTGGTTCGTGGGTTTAATATTACTAAATGTTAAATAAAGCATCTCATATTTTATTAAATAAATAAAATGTTTGTATAATACAATTACAAACTACAGAACCTTACAAGATTTAGTGCACCAACCCCAACATGTCATGTGTTCACTCGATCGAAACCAACCCACAATTTATTCTAACAAATTTTCTTTATTAGCTGTTGTTTTTCCTTTGTCTTTATGTTTTTCTTTAACGAACCTGTGGGAAGGTGTAACCTTTGCTTGATTAATTAATCTATGGAAACTGCGCCGTTTTTAGCTTCTGTTTCTAAATTAGTACTCTTTACTGCCAGTCAGGTAAGATGAATTTTACCAACGTGACACAATTCTCACGGCTTGAGTAAGCTACAAGACTTAAAATGCTCATTGAAAATTTGAAGCAAAGCCAAAAGGAAAACAAAACATTCTCATTAAAAAGTATTAAAAGAAACCTATCAGAAATAAAATTTTAGATGTTCAGCATTCCACGGATGAGGTAATTAAACACTTCCCATTCATGTTAACCAAACTATAGGTTTCAGGTCAAATAACTTTCCCAACTTGATGAGGGGCTTTCTAATGTGATTCTAAGGCTATGCTGCTAGGATCCTTAGGATCCTTAGTTTTAGGCATGATCCACTTAAAAACTAAGTAACCTATTACTATAAAGCTCCGCTTACACACATGGAAGTTGTAATAGTGGACAACCTGATTTTTATATTTTGCAATCCAAAGCTGTGCAATCTCACGAGTTCTTCTAAAAGATCCAAGTTTAACCAGAATGCATTGTTGTTCTCAGCTAATCAAATTGCTCAACTCTAGGTGAGGGAATCCCGATCTCCACTAGCACCATGGCTTTAGCCCCAAAGATAATCCACCATCGTACCCTATGATGACACGTGATATGATGGCGGTTTATAATCCGTCATCATATGTATACAATGTTAGTTCATAATCGGTATCTAAAGCCAGAATTGTTGCTGTAAAAATTATGTAATGGAGCAGTTGAATGCCTTATGGGCCACTACAATTGTTGAAAAAAAATCCAACTGATGTCGTTGAGGCATGAATAAAATGTCATTGGAATGTTTTGATGTAATGAGATGCCTCAAAGATAGAAAAGTGAAACTTGTTGCCTTCTTACTCCAAAAGAAATGAGCAGATGATTGGTGGAAATTGTTGGAAAGTATGGGAGTGAATTAAATGCAATTGCCTGGAGTGAGTTAAAAAGGGCTTTTTATGAAAATACTACCAACGATCTTATCGAGATGAAAAAAGAAAGGTTTTTTCTTTCTCCCCTTAAATTTGGAACAGAGGTTGATGATAGTTATTAAATATCAGAGGAAGTATATTGAGCTTTTGAAATATGCTTCCACTTCGATTAAGGATCGATCCACTACAAATTTTTTGACTAAATTGAAAACTTTTATAAGAAAAATCTCCAACCTAGTGCAAATGCAAACGGTTGATAAGTAGTAAAAAGATTGGAAGAATTCCAAAAATCGTCTTCCAAAAGAAAAAATTCTTAGAAACAGCAAAAATTTTCCTCAAAATTGCAATTCTAGTAACAAGAAAATTTATGATAAGCAAATAGGGATTCAAACATTTTCACATGCTCCCTTTTTAAAGTAAATGTAACCTAATATGAAAACTTGTAACTTAACTCAAATTCAATGCATTGATGAACCAGATGCTATATTTATTCAATCTTCTATGAAATATATTTAGGTGACTATGTCATTAAAAACCGAAAGTTCTATGGCTAATGTGAATTTAGGTAAATTAGGAAAACAATCCCATGGTTCTAAAGGTCTTGCCCTATGTCTTGGGTAAAAAACAATGTCCTATTTCTAGTCTATTTTCCTATATGACTTTTATGAAAGCAAAATTTTATCTAATCCTTTTAGTATTAGATTAAATTTTACTATACAAATCTAGGTGATCAATCTAGACTAATAATGATGAAATGAAATTCAATAAAAGCAAACAAAGCTATGAATTGAGCCAAATCACTTTATTTACATATTAGACTTTGCTACTTTTTTTTAGGATATTCACATATTTGAATAAAATAAACACTTAGCTCATGATGGAAAAATAAAGAACAAAAATTGAGATGAAAAGGAGTTCATAGTAGACTAAATTGAATAGAGATTATTCAAGGAAATAATTACCCAAACGACTAAAAAAGGAATACTAAAATGAAAAACTTGCAATAAAGAAATTAATGATGTTAACTACTAAAATAATCCTGATAACTAAGGAAAGCAATTAATGATGTTAACTACTAAAATAATCCTGAAAACTAAGGAAAGCAAGACTAAGAAAAAAACTACAAAATTGATGATTAAACCAATGAAGAAAATTAGAACTAAATGTGCACGAGAACAAGTAACTAAAAGAGTTTAACCCAATTCCAAACTTTGCTTTTCTCAATCCAACTCTGAACAAAATGGAAATAAAAATAAAAAATTGAAAGGAAAAAAGCTAAGGTTGAAAATCAAGAACAACCAAATCGAATAAAAATCAATCTAATAATTTGTTATTTATTGGACATATATTTGATTCCCTTCTTTATAATCTAATCTTGTTTGGTTTGGTTCAATCGATTTTGTTTGGTTCTTGGTTAACCCCAAAACCATAAAAAACGAACCAATTTTCTCTCCTACAACCTATAAATAAAAAGTATTGGGATACAAAATTAGAAAATAATGACCTAAATTTCACGGAGGAAAAAAGCATTTGATAAGTCTACTTTGATTTAGAATATGAAAATCAATGAGCGGTTCATGGAAGCTGCTTTCATAAAGTTGATGCAAATGAATCTTTATGCTAATTTGAAGCTTAAATAATTTCTCCAAAAGCACTTTTGCCTTTTCTAATTATTTTAGAAAATGCAAGAAGCTTTGTCCTTAGTTAGAACTTTATGCTCAAAAGAATAATGATAATATTAGTTTTGTTGAAAAACCCAGAAAGACTTCCTTTATTAAATAAAAAACCAAAAAAATCCAAACTTTTCTCAAATGGGTTAAAGTTCTCTGCTTTCTCATCCATTTTGCTAAAAACCCCCTTAAAGATTTCCTTTTCAATTTTGTGCCCCCTTTCTGGTGGGTTTCCTTTAGAGGGGAGTATTTGGTTTGGATTTTGATTTATTTTGTAGGGTTTGTTTGGTTTGGATATAGAGAGAAATGGAGGGAGGAATTGATGGAAGCAGTGTTGATTCAGATTTTAAAGAATGCTTTTCTCTTGCTTGGAAAAATCCTTATGTTCTTCTTCTTGCTTTGTCTGCTGGACTTGGTGGCTTTCTTTTTGGTTATGACACTGGTAATTCTCAAACCCATTTCCCTTTTCTATTCTTTCTTCTACATACATCTTTCTATTCTATGTGATTTTGATAACCTAAATATCCTCTTTTTTTTTTTTGTCATATTCGCAATCATTTCGTAATATATCTTTAGTCATTCAAAATCATTTCGAGGTTGAATTTTACTCGGGTTTGTTTTGTAGGAGTCATTTCTGGAGCCCTTCTTTACATTAGGGATGATTTCAAGTCTGTGGACAAAAGCACTCTTTTACAGGTGATTAATTGATTTTGAGGATTTTTCTTCTTTTAATAAATAATTTAAATTTCATCCCATGATATGATAGAATTGAGTTAAATTTATAAGTTTCCAGTCTATACTTTTAAATTCACTCTATTTAGTGAATATATAGAAAAAAATTTGTTTTTTGAAAAACTGTTTTTAGAATTTGTCATCCAAAGTTATTGAAATAATATCTTTTTTTGTTAAACTAAAATATGTATTACATAATATTTTATAAATCATATGATATTGCATAATAACAATTCTACAGAATTTTTTTTAACGAAAACCAAGTTTGTAAATTGATTAATTATAGTTTACATTTAACCTAATATTTAGTGAGTAACTATAATTAGTTTTATAGTGTACATATATTATCAATACTTTTTTGAACAATTGTTTAATTTCAATTTAATTTCCAAATCTACTACCAAACAAATATTTGAAAGGGATAATTACAAATATAGTAATAAGGTACAAAGTATTAACAAATATAACACAATGCAAAATAATTTGCAAAAATACCCAAATTTATATCCAATTATCAGAGTTCGTCGCTGATAGAAATCTATCAACAATAAAGTTTATCAATGGTAGATTTTACTATATTTTCAATTCTTTAAAAATTTTGTTATACCCTTAATAGTAGAGTTTATCGATGATAGATTTTACTATATTTTTAATTCTTTAAAAATATTGTTATATACTTAATTATTAACTCTAAATGTACTACCCATTTCAATTACCCATTTATTTAGAATAGTAAAACAAAGAGGGTCAATTTTATAAAATAGTTTAGTTAGGCATTTAAATTTTAAAGTTATGTCTATTTGGTCAATAAATATTTAATTGTATCTAAAAAGTCTCTAAACTATTAATTTTCTATATCATATGTTAAAAAAGTTAATTAATAATCAATTTATTAGATAAAAATTTTAATTTTATGTTTAAGAGATATGTGAATTTAAAAGACATGTTGAATAGGTTAAAGACCTAATTAATATAAATCGGAAATTTTAAGAATTTAATTAGATACAAAATTAAAGTTTTATAAATATTTATTAAACATTTTAAAAAATTTAGAAACTCAGTGGTCATAAAATTAAAAGTAAAAGAATTAATTAAATATTTTTAAAAGTTAATTACTAATCTTTGTCTATGTTAGGCAAACATGTTTAGATAAGTCAAGTAATTTTGTGAGGACAAGTGTCAATGTATGATTGTCTTCATCTTCCATCTTTTCCTGTCCACTTTTTTTTTTTCCTTTGTTTTTTTTTTTTTTGAAAATATTTTTTCCTTTCCACTTTATGGAAAGAAAAACTTAAATGTCATACTTTCTTTCTTGTTGTCCTATCATGTTAATTTTACTTACTATTTCCTTTTTCCTTTTAAGGAAAAAAAAAAATACACTTCTGAGTCCAAGAACTTTCATAAATGATGTAGTTCAAATTTTTATAATTTAGTACATAAATTTTAGCATAAAACAATTTTATTAAATAAATTCCATCAAAATTAATATCAAATATAATTTTCTGACATATTCCAAATTTTTATCAATTAATAGATCTATTAGATATAAAACTAAAAATTTATATTCAATGGACTTTCAACTTTTATTTGTATGTCAATTCTAAGAATTTAAAAAACGGTTAGTACATCATAATCTATTAAATACAAGACCGAAAACTCAAATGTCTATTGTAAATAGTTCCAATATCTATTAAATACTTTTTAAAGTTTAAAAAATAGACAGACATGAACTTGAAAGTTTATAACCTAAACTTGTAATTTAATCCTAAAAATTAAGGGAGCGTTTGGAGACAAGGAGCTGGTTATTATAGTCATAGATTATTATAGTTGGGTTATAATAGTGTGTATTTGGGGTATAAATTATTTTACTTTGGGTTATAATAGTATGTGTTTGAGGTGTAAACTATTTTAATTTGAAAAGGAAATAGTAAATACTGTAGCAATGAATAAAAAAAAAAAGGACGAATGTAAAATAATAAAAACTGTAGCAAATAGTAAATACTATAGCAAATGAGGATTTGGAAATAACATTGACGATAGCTAATTGGGGAATACAAAATAGTATTTACAGTAGTAAGAGGTAGTTATTATAGTGTTAGGATAATTTTTGCCCCAAACATACCCTAAAAATTTATGTATCAAACTACGGGTGAAATTCCAAGAGAACCTATAAAAAATAAAAAAGGCAATATTTGGATTCATTCCAATATACACCGATCTTTGTATATCTCAATCTAATCATACATATCGGAAGAAAGTCAAAATTTTTTTGAAAGAGGAATAAAAAGACTTTGGCATGTGGTAAATTATGATTTAACAATTTGGTCAAATGTACCAAGATATGTATAGCCTAGGATGCTTCTAAGTATTTAATTTTAAGAATATAAATGTCTTTTATTGGAGCTTTTTATAGGTTTCAACATCCTACTTGAAAGTGTTTTTTTTATAACTACCACAACTATGGAATGAAAATTGATCTTCTGATCTAAAGAAAGAAAGAGTATGTCAATTATCGTTAGAGCTTAACCTCGCGTTTTTGTATTATCTAAAAGCCTGTAATTTAGTTTTGAAAGAATGATATGAAAGGAAAAATGTAATGAAGGAAGATTTGTAAACAAGTAGTTGTAAAAGAAATTTAGCAATACAAGTGAATACCAATTGGATGACATGAAACAGGAAACCATAGTGAGCATGGCAATTGCAGGAGCCATAATAGGAGCAGCAATCGGAGGATGGATGAACGATCAATATGGTAGACGAACTGTAATTCTCATATCAGACTTCCTCTTCTTCATTGGAGCTGTGGTCATGGCAACTTCACCCAACCCTTCCCTTCTCATTGTGGGTCGAGTTTTTGTCGGTCTTGGAATCGGTATGGTTTCTATGACTTCCCCTTTGTACATCTCTGAGGCTTCCCCTCCAAAACATCGTGGTGCCCTTGTCAGCACCATTGGCATTCTCATTGCTGGTGGCCAGTTTCTTTCATATCTCATCAACTTAGCTTTCACCAAAGCACCGGGCACTTGGAGATGGATGCTTGGGGTTACAGGGTTCCCAGCACTCTTGCAGTTTATCTTAATATTCTTGTTACCCGAGTCACCCAGATGGTTATACCGCAAGGTAACAAGAGATATTTTTTAAAGTTAAGAGATTTAATAGACAGAAATTACAAAAAAAAAGTCTTTTTTTTTAATTGAACAGGGGAGATCAGAAGAGGCTGAGAGGATACTAAGAAAAATCTATTCAGAAAATGAAGTAGAAAGGGAGATTAGAGAACTTAAGGAGTCTGTTGAAGTAGAGATAAAAGAAAAAGAGGCTTCTGAGAAGATCAGTTTGATCATGCTATTGAAAACAAAAACAGTGAGAAGGGGACTTTATGCAGGGGTTGGACTTCATATTTACCAACAATTTGTGGGCATAACTACAGTTATGTACTACAGTCCTTCTATCATTCAGTTGGCTGGCTTTGCTTCTAATGAGACCGCACTTCTGCTTTCATTAGTCATAGTTGGGCTTAATGCATTGGGCTCCATTGCCAGTATATATTTCATTGATAAAACAGGCAGGAAAAGACTTCTAATCATCAGCTTATTTGGTCTCATCATCTCTCTTGGCCTTCTATCAGCAGCTTTTCATGAAGCAACATCTCACTCTCCATTAGTGAGTACTAGAAACACTCCACTTAAAGGTTACACCTGCCCTGATTACAGTTTTACCAATGATTCTTCTTCTTGGGACTGTATGAAGTGTTTGAAAGCCTCATCTCCAAATTGTGGTTTCTGTGCTTCAAGAGCTAATAAGGTAAAGAAAAAAAAATCTATTTACACTATTTACACGATGGTTTGGAATGACTTTCCTAATATTGAAATGCGATGCTAGAGTACAAAAGAGATACATAAATGAACCAAAAGCACATCAAATGAGATAGATCTTGAAAGTATATACAACTAAGATTGTGAAATGCTTAAAAGAATTGACAGTTTACTACTTGTACCAACCCCTTTACCAATAAGACACCTTTCTTTTCAATGACTTAGTTCATATGAACTCATAACTTAGGTGTGCTTGGCTTGGAAAAATCCTACTAGAGTGTGATCTCTTGAACAAATTTTCAAGTATATGTTAATGAGGACAAAACATATTAAAAAGATTTGTATTGGTCCGTAAGGATAATTTTCACTCTCAAGATCAGTTGAAGACAAGTAGGTAGAGCGACCAATTCCATAGGAAATGCAAGAGAATATTGGGGTTGTCATCAAGGGTTGAATCCTAGATTCCAAATCCTATGGCGATGGAGTTATGAAAAGTCATTCCAAACTAGTTTCTTTTACACAGGTAAATTATATAACTTTCTTTTGTTGTTATTTGCAGGTATTTTCTGGGGAATGTTTGGCTGCTAATGATACAGTGAAAGATTTGTGTCATAATGAAGATAGACAATGGTACACAAAGGGATGTCCTAGCAAATTTGGGTGGCTTGCACTCATTGGTCTTGCTCTCTACATTATCTTCTTCTCTCCAGGAATGGGACCTGTGCCATGGCTTGTGAATGCTGAGATTTATCCTTTAAGGTATCGTGGAGTGTGTGGAGGAATATCAGCCACAACAAATTGGATCTCAAATCTTATTGTTGCTCAGTCTTTCTTATCATTAACTCAATCAATTGGGCCTTCGTGGACATTCTTAATATTTGGATTGATTTCAGTAGTAGCTCTTTTGTTTGTACTCACATGTGTGCCTGAAACAAAGGGTCTTCCAATTGAGCAGATTGAACAAATGCTTGAAAAGAGGACTTTGCATTTCAAATTCTGGAAGAAGAGGACTAATCTGTCAGACAAAACCCAAGGTGCCTGAAAAATCAGAAGTAAAAGTAATTTTATACAACTTATATTTATGCCAAAGTACTTAGTTTCTATAGGCGGGGTGTTTATAAATTAATGATGTCAAGAGACGGTAATGTGTCCATCCAAGTATAGTTCTATGGATGAGACACCTACCATCACCTTCAAATCGATAGTTTGATTTTTCATCTCGTAATTGTTGAATTGTTTTTTTAAAAAGAAGATGTAATGTAGTTCTTCAATTCTCATAGTGTTGGGTTTGTAAATATTTGGATATGGAAGTAAATGACTAATGTATAGAACATTTACTAGAACCATCAGTACCATTTGATTTTCAACCTTTTGAATTCTATGGTTAATCTAAGACAACCAGTAAACCCAATGCCCTAGTTTTCTTGATGATATCCTTAAGATTAACTTTAGCCAAGGAACATAAATAATCGTTATGATAAAGCATTATATGCATATAAACTCATGTTTAGGAAAAATTTTGAAATGATAAAAATCTTTTATCAGATTCAAAATCACTTTGAAACACGTCTTTAGGGTGTGTTTGGGAGTGATTGTTGGAGTAGTGATTTAAGAAAAAAAGATTTTAGAACAAATGATTTTGTAAAATTGATTTTTAAACAATCAAATTTAATATTTGGTTCCAAAATTTTTAATGTGATTTTCAAATATATAAAAGTGATTTTAAATTATTATGTTTGGTTCTAAAAGTGATTTTAAAATTACCAAATACTAAAAAGTGTATTTTATATTGTATAATAAATATTTAATTTTATTAATTTATTTTTCGTTTGTTTTATTGTTAAATTATTATAGGTATGATTGAGATATGATGTAAGAAAAATATTGCAACTCGGCAAATCTTTTCTTCTGTACTTGATAACATCAGACGATCTAATTTGTTTGACATCTTAGAAGACTCTAAGGTTGGTAACGGGGCAGGGCGGGATCGGGGATGCACTCCCCATCCCCGTCCCCGTGGGGATTTTTAATCCCGTCCTCACCCCATCCAAATGTTTTGAGGAGTCGGGGAATCCCCATTCGGGGATCAGGTCCTTGTGGGAAAAAATTTTCTGTCTTTTATTTTTTATTTTTAATAATTTTTAATATTTATATTGAAATGATACACTTTTTAAATAACAAATTGGTATTATTATTGTTTTGTTTATTTAAATTAATAATAAAAAAATATTTTGACATTTCTTTATTTTAAAATTTAATAAAATTTAAAGTATTATGAAATGAAATTAAAAGAAAAAGTAAAAAAAAAAAAAAAACAAAATAGTAGCCTAAAGTAGCTTATATATCTGGTGATTCCCTAATCACCCACACAAAATCACCAATCAAATGATACATCACAAATCAATTTTTAATGATTTTAGATCTTGTAAAAATCAATTTTGTGTGGTTGCCAAACATCAAGCTTATGTAGAAAAATGATTTTGACGAGGGAAAAAGTGATTTTGGTCACACCAAAATCACTCCCAAACACACCCTTAATCATTTAAATTTAAGTTAATGTTTTATTTTACACTTCTAAAAGAAATCCTCATACTATAAAAATTGATTTTGAATTATTAAAAGCATGTTGTGAAGTGTTTTTGAAAATGACAAGTAATTTTAACCGTTCTAAAATAATTACCAAACATTTCCTAATATGAGTGCACTTGAATTCCAAAGCCTTGACATTAATGATGCAACTTCAACTATGTGTATTATTAATTTGTTGATCTTGCCATGCCTTAGAGTCGCATAGATTTTCTAAAACAAGGTTATATTAGATGACATAGGGTTTTATCTGAAAACTAAATGTCTATCTATATTTATATAAAAGGGGCTATGAGACGAGAATCTTTCCTTTCCATTTTTTCCCTTATTATTAGTAAATGTCTATTTTTCTCTTTACGTATGAAATGTGAATAGTTGAATTAATGTACATGTCTTTTAATCTATTTTACCTTTCGTTGATAGGATGCAACAATCTAAATGTCAGTCTTTGAAGTCCAATAGGTGCAATTGATGTCGATAGGACTTGCTTGTAGGTGGTTACACATAAAACTGATGAATTCATTCGTATACAAGTACGATCCATATATGATAAAAATAAAAAATAAAAATATGTCAATACATCCATGATTCTATCAGAGAAATTGTAGAAGTTATATTGAAATTTGAAAGATCATAAAATTTGACAAAACTAACAAAATTGGTGATATAAAAAATCCAAGAAGGCAAACTAAAAGACTTTGAGTGATTCATTCATTGATTCATTTTCACATGTTTTTTTTTACCTTCTTCTTTTTTATGTTTAGTTTCATTTCGTCTAATTGTTTGTTACTTAAGAATTACAATACAAGTATTTTGTTATAGAGTATCAAAGTTCTGTGGTGGTTATATAATAATTCCTTTTGTTGCATTCTTTAAAATGGTTTTCAGCTTCTTGAAGTTCACTGGAATGCAAAGAAATTCGAAAAATTTTCATAAGTTCTTTTAACTTCCCTCCAAAATATTATGTTCTACATCAATATGATTTAATCTAATACAGTACATGGTCTATGGTAAAAATTTATTTACTAAATGTCGTTATTATTTAATGGATCTCATATTGGTCTTTTTAAGTATCCTTTGGGACTTATGTTGGAATGAAATCGTTGTTAGAATATATTTTTATAGTAATCCATCATAATATTGATGAAATATTGGAAGGTACAAAAGAAAAAAGAAATTAATAAAAAGAAAGACACAAAATAAGAAAACAAAGTTTTGGGCAGAAATAGTTAGTAAGAAAATGAGAACGTACAGATAAAAATAAAGTTAGGAAAAGAGATTATAAGTTGGAATGAAATACCAATTTAAAGAAGAGGGTAAAAAGAATAACATAAAATATATATATATATATATATATATCTTTCATCTTATGGGTCTACATATATATATATATATATAAAATTTGCTCGTATACATATATATATATATATATATGTTGGGGCCACTTTCTAATTAAGTAGTTAAAATTATTTATTTACTAATATTAAAAATTTATGATAATAAAAACTAAGTTTAAATATGGTCTATTGATTACATCAATAAAATTTTATACAAAATTAAAAACTATTTGTAAAGTTCATGTTATAGGACGTATTTATTACTAGTTTCAAAACATTGTAAAATTCCTTAGTAGTGTTTTTTCGCGTAACTATATTTGAATTAATGTTTTAATTGAAATTAGGAGTTTCATCTAGAGTGATTGTTTGAATAAAGTAGGTAATGTGCATTCATTTGAAAGGTAGAAATCAAAAGAAAGAAAAAGTAGAAGTAAAAGCTACAAATCATTATTTTTCTATAAATAATTGTGTAGTTGATTTTTCTTGGGGATGGCATCATTTCTTGTAATTTGTCTAGACCATTTTAAAATTTTAATTGTTACATCAAGAAAATAAATCAATATCCAGAAATTAACTCACAAAGAGTAACTTTATCTAAATTGGATATTTGTATGTACTGGAAAGTTTAAAAGATATTATTAAAGTTTGAGATATTTTTGGATAGAAATTATTAGTATTTCATTTCATGAGTACCTTCCAATTTCTAAGAATATAAAAAATATCTTTAAACTCAAAAAAAAAATAATAATAATAATAAAAAAATTCAAAAATATTTTTAGTGTTAATATATGAACAAAAACGGTTAATATTTTGTTGCAAAAACAACTCTAAAATTTCAACAACCAAGGTTTTAAAATGGTCATAAGGTTTTTTAGTGCAATTAGGGGTGGGGGATTCAAACTATAGATATTTTGGTAGCTAACAGTTGAGCTATATTCGCTTTGTCCATCCTACCATTAATATAGTGATCAAATCAATTGAAGTTTTCTCAAATTTAAAAAGAACCAATTTTAATTATATAGATATTCTCATTTTTCATATAAATATTATCATTTTTCTCATATTTGTCAAATTCTTACGACCATTTTCTCGACAACAAAAATAAAAACCAAAACTTTAATTTAAAACATAAAATTCCACAAAATCTTACAAAATTTAAATACAAAAAATCTTCCCTTAAAACATACCAAAATGATAAATAGCTAAATACAAAAAACTGTATTTTGTAGTGAACACACATTCAACTACTAGCATACAACTTAAAACATTTAAGCCTTAAGATCACTTGGTGTTTCCATTATTTTTTTTTCTTCTTGTTATACCGATATACTTTATATACCCTAACTGAAATGAGCAATTTTATTTATATTTATAGATAAACAAATGTTAAATAATTATCAAGAGGAGTAAGAGAGTAGTGAAGAAAGAAGGGAGAGAAAAAAAGAGAAAAAATAGAGAAATAAAAAGGTACTAACAATTCATTTTCATATATTGACCTTAAAGGTATTTTAGAACTTTTTGTAACGTTTAAGGGTATTTTTGAAACTTTTGAACATTTAAGGATATTTTTGACATAAAACACTAACAGTTTCCATCCAAAACTAACGATAAAGATATATTTTTTAACTCCCTTTAAAAATTTAAGGGTATTTTTGAAACTTTAAAAGTTTAAGGATATTTTTGACATAATCTGCAAAGTTTAGAGGTATTTTATATAATTTAGCCTACCTTTTTTTGGATACTATAAAGTGGTGTACAGTGTCACAAGAAAAATCTTACGTTATTTTTCAAAATCTATCTAAGAAATTAATGAATTCATCATCACAGATTTGAATTTTTATCCCTTGATTAATGATACACTAATCAATTGAACTAAGTTTAGATTCACATTTTTTAAATCAATTTATAAACACCAATTTTCAACCAATAATTTTACTAAAATGACTCTCCTTGTATATCATTAAAAACTACTACATTTTTCAAAATGTTTGGAAAGTATCATCTTCTTAGAAATATTTTTGAAATAAAAATGTTATTTTATTTTAATTGAAAAAAAAAAACCCTATAAATGGAGATTTATGTCTCTATCTTGAACATTTAAAGATGGTAAAAATCAATTGTAAAATGGAATATTAAGGAGTTGGCATTGCCAAATAAAATGGAATATTAAGTTGGTTGGCATTGCCATATATGTAAAAGATGAAAGTGGTCCTCATCTTTTCTTTTTAATGAAGAATATCAATATCCCACTTTAAGTAAAGCTTTTTTCCCTTTTTCCCATACATCTTTTAATTAAATTTTTTTTTTAATTTTTTCTCTTCTTCTTCCTCCTTTGGAGACTTTTATGTCATATTCATTGCACATAGTAAAAGATGACCAATCTTAATTTAAACACTAAAGCAAACCGTCTTTGTATTTGGTGGAATTCAACAACTTTATTGTCAAATAGTTTATTTCTAATATGTAATTCTTATTACTTCCTCATTTTGTTATCTCCTAATTAGCTTATACAACTTCAGTACATATTTATAGTCGAAGTCGCATTGTTCTGTTGGCAATTATAGATTAAAAAAGAATTTAACCGTGCTATATTTTAAAACATTGAGAGACATCGACATAAAATTCAACTAACCAATTGGATAGGTGTAAATGATCCACCCACAAAGTGAATTATGCAAAACTAAAATTACCATTATTCTTTTGAACGGACATTTGCATATTCTTCTAATTATGGAAAAAGGTTTTTTGCATTTCTTTAAAGATAAGACTATTAGGAAAGGCAAAAGTGCTTTTGGAGAAATCATTCAAGTTTCAAATTGGGACTTTATGTTACCCTAAGATTCATTTGCATCAACTTTTCAAAAGTAAATTTCATTAACCATTAACCACACATTGTCATTCTCACTTTCTAAATCAAAATAGACAAATCTAAATTCTTTTCTTCCTCTATGATTTAGGTCATTATTTTTCGATTTTGTATTCGGATTCGATAATTTTACTCGTATATATATATATGTTCAAAGTATTTTTTTATTATAGTTTTTTATATTCTTATTTGGTGCTTCTTAATTTAAAATTTCAAGGAATAAAAATATTTGACCACATTTCAAATTTATTTATTAATAGTTAAATGGAAAAAGAGTAAAGTAAAATTATAATGGCAACTAATTAAAGCATTAGTAACTTCCTTCCATGGTCAAATGTTTTTAAAAGTTTTTTTTTACTAATATTATATTCTAAATTGTTACACATTTTTGAATTGGAGGTATAAATTAAAATTGATATATACATTTTTTTAGTAAAAAAAGTAATAGAAAGTTATTTAATGTATTTACTTCTATTTAACAAAAGGCAGCATAAAAACAAATTAAAATCCTTTTATCTCACTAATTTAGGATGTATTTAAAATATATTTTTAAATATTTAATTTAAAAAATAAGTTATTTCTAAAGAATTTTGAGTGTTTAATAATCACTCAAAATAGTTTTTTCAAGTGTAGTTTAATCAATTTTTATAAAAAGTATTTAAATAAAAATGATATTTTTTGAAAAATATTTTTTTCTCAAGACAATTCAAATGGATTCTTAGTGTTTGACACCTAATATCAAACATTGAGGATGATGTATTATTGTACGAGGGTCAAATATTAATTAGTTAATTTCTTTGGTCAATAAAAAATAGATAGTTTTCTCTTTCTTGGTGAAAAAAATACTAAAGTATCAAATGCTAATAGATAGTTTCCTCTAATTATTCTACGTGGTTAGGCAAAAACTCTTTTTTATAAGGTTAGGTCCTTATTTAAAAAAAAAAACATGTTAATAAAAGTCTTAATAAAAAAAGCAAATTAAAACAAACACGCAATCATTTGGACTAAACTTATATAAATTATAACTTAAAATAATCACTTAAAAGGTGTGTTGTTGGAATTTTTACCGATCATCCAAATTTTAGGCTTGAAATTATCATTTGACTAAGATCTTGAAAATAAAGGTATACAACATTTTTCTTATTTTAATTACTTCGTAGCATTTGCGTTAAGACTTATGTTCAACTAATCTAATATTATTAGTGTTTATCAGACATTAGGACTTTTTCTCCCTCACTCTCTTGTGCTCATGCTCTTTCTTAGGGGTGGACAAAAAACCTGCTCAAACCAAACCGAATTGCAAAACCATACCGAACCGAACTGATTTATAAACAAATCGAATTTTTCGGTTCGATGCGGTTCGTTAGGCTGTTGAAACCGAATTTAAACGGTTCGGTTCGGTTCAAAGCTTGAAAATCGATTTCTAAACTGAACCGAATCATTTATATATAAATATATATAAAATTATATATATATATATATAATATTAATATTTATTTAATAATACATAAATAACCTAATTTAAACTCACTCACCTTCAACACTCGAGCGCCGCCCTCCACCCTCCTCACGACTCACGCTATCGATTTTGCATTTCCATTTCGCAATCGCCCTTCCCCTTCGCCAATTAGATCTGTACCAACTAGGGTTTCTACCGCCGTTCTTCTTTGTTGACCGCCACCGTTCGTCTTCGTTACCAGACCGCCTTACGAAATCAGATCTGTACTAGAGTTCTTCTTTTGTCTGGTTCTTCTTCGTCGACGACTCGACCAGACCGTCTGGTTCTTCTTCGTCGACCAGGCCGATTCTTCTTCTTCTTCGTCGACTAGGCCGATTCTTCTTCTTCTTCGTTCTTCTTCGTCGAAAAAAGCTCAAACCGATTCTTGAAACCGAATCGAACCATACAAACGGTGCGGTTCGATTTGGTTTGACCATCAAACCGAACAGAACCGATTCCACCCCTACTCTTTCTCACTCCCTCACTCTCACTCACGTTACAAAAAGTGATTTTTGACATCAACAAAAGGTTAAGCTTCCACGTTTTTTTTAATGTTATTTTGTTTTATTTGTCTTTTTTTGAGTAATCATCGTGTTTAATACTCGAGTCAAACCACATTGCGTAAAAAATCATTAACTTTTTGACAAACCCCACGCCATTCCAATTTTTTTAAAAAAAAGGTGATAAGACATATTTTTTTTAGTATAAAGTCATTTTTAATAATTGTGCTATTTTATTGGACATCTATTTTTTTAAATCATTTTTTATATTTCAAAAACCAAATAAAATAAAATAAAATAATATATATAATATAAAAAAGCATTAAAAAAGGTAAAGAAAATAATTTTTTTTTTCAATACCATATTATAGAATCTACAACCAGGTTGAATGAGAACATAACCAATTAACATTCATATTTTTATATTTAAGAAAAAAAAAAAGACATTAACGTATTGGTCCAAGTATTATTATTTAAAATTTGTATTATTATTTTTTTGAATTTTGGAGAAGAACGCAAATTGCTTTATGCACCAAGACAAAATTAAACGTATAAATATTAAAAAGAAACACAACTGATTCCCTTATCCATTTGGCCAAACATTATACACAGTCCAATACAAAAATGTCCAGAAGCAGCTTACTTTATAAACAGTGTCAACCGTTACATACTCTGCTGCATGTATATTAATATTTAGGATAAAATATTATAAATATGAATTTAATTCATCTTGTCTTTATATTTTAAATTTTTTAATTTTAATTTTTATAACTAAATTAATCTTTTATTGAAATGGACTAAAAAATAATAATAATAATAATTTAGTCTAACCTAATAGTACAACACTTAATTTTTTGTATCCATTTGTATCATTCACACTAAAAAATAATTAAAATATCTAAAAAAAGAATAAGTGAATTTGTCACGTGACATGTTATGATTGGATAACAGATAGATGATATCCATCATGCGTATAAATATATATTTTTTTTTTTACTGAAATTACATAAACGAAAAATGGATGAAATTAAAATAGTATTTGAACATTATCCGTATTTCATAAAAAGAAAAGAAAACATTTTGGAAAAACCTCGAACATTGTTTCAAACATATCATGATGTTCTGTCTTAAACTGAGACTTAAAATTGTCCCATTAGTTGACTTATTTTCATCATCCCATTCCCCCAATTCTTGCTTCTCTCTTATTTATTCACTTCATTCTCATTCATTTTTTTCTGCCCCAAAACCCAAAAAGAAAAACAGAAAAGACCCATAAAATTTCTTTTTTATTATCATTTTAAAATTTTTTTTTTTGCTCTCTTTCTGGTGGATATTAGAGGGAATTAAGATTTGGTATAGATTTAGAGAGAAATGGAAGGAGGAATTCATGGAAGCAGTGATGGTTCAGCTTTTAAAGAATGTTTTTCTTTGAGTTGGAAAAATCCTTATGTTCTTCGTCTTGCATTCTCTGCTGGAATTGGTGGTTTTCTTTTTGGTTATGACACTGGTAATTAAGATCTAAGTCTTTTTCTTTTCCTTTTTTTCTCATTGTTCTTCTACTGACACGTTTGGAAGTGATTTTGAAACGGTATATATATTTGTTACTTTATATCTTATTTAGAATCATTTCGATATATGTTTTTGATTTTTCAAGATTAGTTCGATATTCGATTTTACGTATTTAAAAGTTATTTTTCTACCATCAAAATTGATTGAGTGTGATTACGTGGGATGATGGGTTTGTTTTGCAGGAGTCATTTCTGGAGCTCTACTTTACATTAGAGACGATTTCAAGTCTGTGGATAAAAGTACTGTTTTACAGGTAATTAATTTGATTTAGAGGATTCCTTTTTTAATAAAGAATATAAAGTTCATCTCATGAGATGGTAGAATTTCGTATAAATTTAATATTTGGTCTTTTAGAAATTTGAAAAAGTGTATTATTAAACTTTTATTTATTTTTTTATTTTCTAAACTTTAAAAAAATTTCTTTTTTAAAATGTGTATTTAATAGTTTCTTACCCTTTTAAAATTGAATTTTTCTATTCTATATCTAATAAGTCTTTGACTTATTTCATATATTTTTTTAAATTCACATATCTACTTAACATAAGATTGAAATTTTAAGATTTTATAAGAGAAAATTCAAATCTATATATAATAAATCACTTATCAATTGACTTTTTTTTCTTAAAAAAAAATTATTATATATAAAATTAAAAATTTAAAGACTTATTAGATACAATATTTAAAAGTTCAAAAATTTATTATATACTTTTAAAATCTAGGGAGTAAATAGACACAAATATAAAATTGTTAAGTACTTAATTAAATTAGGTTATAAATGTGACCTTTTCTTGTTTTACTTATCTAGCTTCATAATTAATGGCTTTTTATCATGTATTAAAACTTGATTGGTTTAAATTGGTTGTGTTAGTTTGGCAAGCTTGTTTAGGTAAGTCAAGTAATTGTGTGATCATTTATGGGGACAAGTGTCAGTCAATGGGTGGTTGTTTTCACTTTTCAACTTTTTCCTGCCACTTTATGGAAAGAAAAACCTTTCTTTGCTACATAGCTCAAATATCTTGTTGCCCCATCATCTTGATGTTACATACTACAATTCCTTTTTTCTTTTTTTTTTTTTTTAAAAAAAAAAATATATAAAAAGTACTTTTTAGTAATTTTCATATATAAAATTAACTATTTGAATTTTATAATTTAGTCTATAAATTTTAGCATATAACAATTTTCTTAAACTTTAAATGTGTAATAGTTTAGTATCAATTGTTCTTCAAAAAATAATTTAGTATCTATCTTAAAAAATCTCATCAAAAATTGATTATCAAATACTTTCTTGACATGTTCAAAATTTTATGAACTAATAGATCTATTAGATACAAATTAAATTTTATGATAAATTATTATTGGACAATTAGTCGGAATGTATAAAAAAGGGTGTAACCTAGGATGCATTTAGGTGGTTTTCAAAAATAAAAATATTTTTTATTGAAATATTTTGAAACTTACCTTGGGGTTAGATCTACACATAATTGTTTTTTTTTTTTTTAAAAAAAAATTATTACAACAATTACGAGATGGAAATCAAACCTCCAACTCTAAAAAAGGGAGATTGTATCAATTATTGCTAAGCTAGATCACTTTGTCACATTAGTCTGTTTTTGTTATCATAAAGTAATTTTAGTTTTGAAAGAAAGAAGTAGTTGAAAAAGAAATTTAGCAATGCAAGTGAATCTCCTGTTGGTGACATGAAACAGGAAACCATAGTAAGCATGGCCATTGCAGGTGCCATAATAGGAGCAGCAATAGGAGGATGGATGAACGATCGATATGGTAGACGAACTGTAATTCTCATAGCAGACTTCCTCTTCTTCATTGGAGCTGTGATCATGGCAGCTTCACCTGGCCCTTCCCTTCTCATTGTCGGTCGAGTTTTCGTCGGTCTTGGCGTTGGTATGGCTTCCATGACTTCCCCTTTATACATCTCTGAGGCCTCCCCTTCAAAAATTCGTGGTGCCCTTGTCAGCACCAATAACTTTCTCATCACTAGTGGCCAGTTTCTCTCTTATCTCATCAACTTAGCTTTCACCAAAGCACCAGGCACTTGGAGATGGATGCTTGGTATTGCAGGATTGCCAGCTCTCTTTCAGTTTATCTTAATGTTCTTGCTACCCGAGTCACCCAGATGGTTATATCGCAAGGTAAAGATCAGAGATACTTTTCAACATTCAGAGAGTTAATAGACACGAATTAAAAGTAAAAGGTGTTTTTTAATTGAACAGGGGAGGTCAGAAGAGGCTGAGAGGATATTGAGAAAAATCTATTCAGAAAATGAGGTAGAGATGGAGATTAGAGATCTTAAGGAGTCTGTTGAAGCAGAGATCAAGGAGAAAGAGGCTTCTGAGACGATAAGCTGGACTAAGATATTGAAAACCACAACAGTGAGAAGAGGACTTTATGCAGGGGTTGGATTGCAAGTTTTCCAACAATTTGTGGGCATAAATACAGTTATGTACTACAGTCCTTCTATAGTTCAGTTGGCTGGCTTTGCTTCAAACCAGACTGCACTTCTGCTTTCACTAGTCATAGCTGGACTGAATGCATTGGGCTCTATTGTCAGCATATATTTCATTGATAGAACAGGCAGGAAAAAGCTTCTAGTCATCAGCTTATTTGGTGTTATCATCTCTCTTGGCATTCTATCAGCAGTTTTTCATGAAACAACATCTCACTCTCCATTAGTGAGTTCTAGAAGCACTTCACTTAAAGCTTACACATGCCCTGACTACAATTCTGCCAGCAATTCTGCATCTTGGGATTGTATGAAGTGTTTGGAAGCCTCATCTCCAGATTGTGGTTTTTGTGCTTCAGGAGCCAACAAGGTAAAGAAAACACAATCACCAATCTAATTATGGGTTTGGATTGACTAATCTAGTATATAAATGTCATGCATGAGTACATAAGAGTTACATAAATGAACTAAATCTACATCGAATGAGAGAGATCTTGAAGATAATAGGCAAGTATGGTCAATAAATGCTTAAAAAATTGACACTTGTAACTTAAACCAACGAGATAGACCTTTATTTTCAAAGTTAAGTGTACTTGGCTTGAAACAATCCTATTAAAGAGTGATCTCTTGAAAATTTTCTTAAAAAGCATATGAGTGAGTGATCACTAAGCATGATGAAAAATTTGTATTGGTCAATAGGGACAATTTTTACTCTAAAAAGTAGTTCAAGATAAGTAGATAAGGTGTCAGATTACAAGGAATAAAAGGGAGTGTTGGATTTGTCATCAAGTTTTGAATCTAGATTCCAAATCCTAGGGTAGAGGCGATATGAGAAGTCATCCGACACAGGTTTTGTATTTTCTTGTTTGTGTGTTTCACATGTAAATATGACACTTTTGTTGTTGTTGTTTGCAGTTGTTTCCTGGGGAATGTTTGGTTGCTAATGACACAGTGAAAAATTTATGTCATAGTGAAGATAGACTATGGTACACAAGAGGATGTCCTAGCAAATTTGGGTGGCTATCACTTATTGGTCTTGCTATCTACATTATCTTCTTCTCTCCAGGAATGGGAACTGTCCCATGGATTGTGAATTCTGAGATTTATCCTTTAAGGTATCGTGGAGTGTGTGGAGGAATAGCAGCCACAGCAAATTGGATCTCAAATCTTATTGTTGCTCAATCTTTCTTATCCTTAACCCAATCAATTGGGCCTTCATGGACATTCTTAATTTTTGGATTGATTTCGGTAGCAGCACTTTTGTTTGTCCTCACATGTGTGCCTGAAACAAAGGGCCTTCCAATAGAGGAGGTTGAACAAATGCTTGAAACGAGGGCTTTGCATTTCAAGTTTTGGAAGAAAAGGACCGATCTATTGGACAAGACCCAAGGAGCCTGAAAAATCAGTACCAAAACTAGTGTTATACAACTTATTTTTCATGCAAAAGTGTTTGGATTCTAAAGGCTTGGTGTTTATCAATTAATGCGTCAGATATGTCAATCGATAAATAGCTCTATGGATGAGACACCTACCATCATCCTTAAGTTGATAGTTTGATTTCTCATCTCGTAATAGTTGAATTTTAAAAAAAATACGTAATGTACAATTTTGATTTCTTCCAGTGTGGTTTATCGCGAATTTACAAATATTTGGATATGGGGGAAAATGGCTAATATATAGAACATTTATGAGAGTCATTGACACCAATTAATTATCAATCTTTTGGATACTATGGTTTATCAATCACAAATAAGCAGATTACCCATTGTCCTAGTTTGCTTCCATGAAGTCCTTAAGATTAACATTAGCCAAGGCACCTGAAAAAGCTATACTTTAAAATGTTGTATAAAATATAAACTAATACTAGTGAACTTGAATACCATAGTCTTTGGCACTAATAATATAGCTTCAACTGTGTGTATCAATGTTTTGATCTTGACATGTAATTAGAGTCACATAGATTTACTAAGGTGGGGTTGGGTTGATTATCAAGAGACAAAAATAATAACCATAACCAAAATAGGTTTTATTTTGAAAGTTTCAAGATTAATACATTTTTAATCCAATACGCACTTTGATGGTTTTTAGAGATTAAGTGGTTAGTTTTTAAAGATCGTCAAACAAATTTTATCATTTTTAATTTTAGGTCTAAAAACTACTTACAACAAACTTATTCAAAAACTTTCAATTTTCTATTCAATAGGTTTTAGATATATTCAAAATTAAGAAAAATGATTATTTTATTGGAACCAAAAGTTAATTTTGTATCAATTTAGTTAATAATGGATAGTACGTTGATTTTTTTTCAAAAAATGTCCCTTTGGCTATTAAGCATAGAATTAAATTTGGGGAATTTTCAAAAATATAGAAATAAGAAAAACTATTTATACAAAATAGCAAAATTTTAATCTTCTTTGATAGAGGCTGAAAGAAGTCTATCAGTCTCTATCGGTGGTAAAAACTGATAGAAGTATATCGTTGATACTATGTGATAGACGTTGATAGAAGTCTATCATTGCTTTTTTTTTTCTTTACAATTTCTGTAAATAGTTTGACATTTTTTCTATCAGTTAAAACTGTTTATTAAATTTTATATATGATATAACAATTAATTTATAACATTTTTTTTAATATTGAATATAAACTTAAAACCATATGAATCTATTAGACATAAAATAAAAGGTTTAGTGGCCTATTATACACATTTTAAAGTTTAGGGACCATATATATGTTGAAGTTGATGCCTTAAATCTCGTGGGTCCTGTAGTTTGTAATTGTATTTATTTAATAAAATCTGAGCTATTTTATTCAACATTTAGTAGCATTAACCCACAAAACCAATAAACTAACATCTAAGGTTATCTTCTGTAGCTTAAACATATATGTAGAGACATACAGGTGGATCATGTTTAAGTGATAACCTAAATGGTCTGTAATGGTTTGTAGTAGATGGATAAGATTGGGTACCTTATCCTAGTAATACTATGAAGATGACTCGCTTTGCAGATGTTACAATTGTTGTAAAATTCTACAAATGATTTAATCTTGATCATTCATGTAGAGACATGTGAGTGAGGGTGTTCTATACAAAAGGGTTTGTATAAGAGCGGACTACGAAATGAATAGTCTCATTATATAAAGTCGTTAATAAGGACTTACATTTCACTAGGATGACCATAGGTGACATGACTTGAATCTTGAGTGAGTTGTGAACTCCTCTGCCTATAAAGGCGGTCCTTTGATTTGCATGGGTGAGTGTGGCTAGATCGTCGACTTAATATGTCTACCATTTTTGGAACTCATCTGATCGGGGATTTGGGAACACAACTACACAAGACAGAATTCACTCATTCCCTAATGTCGGGGTAAGTAGATAAATTGATTCCTTAAGGACTGATTCTAGGGCTTGAACAATGTGACGCCACACCTTTGTTGAGGTTGATACCCTAAATCTCGTAGGATCTCATAGTTTGTAATTGTAATGTACAAACATTTTATTTATGTTATAAAATATATGATGTTTTATTTCAAAATTAGTTTCATTAACCACAAACTAATAAACTAGCATTTAAGGTTATCTTGTAGCTTAAACATGTATGTAGAGACAAACGAGTGGATCATGTTTAAGTGATAACCTAAATGGTCTGTACTATATGGATAAGGCTGGATACCTTATCTTGGTGACACTACAAGTATGACTCACTTAGTAGATGTTACAATTGTTGTAAAGTGCTACAAATGATCTGATCCTGATTATTCATGTGGATACATGTAAGAGAGGATATTCTATACAAAGAAGTTTGTATAAGACCGGACCACGAAATGTTTAGTTTCATTATATAACGTCGTTTATAATAAAAACTTACATTTCATCAGGATGACCATAGGTAACATGACCTGAATCCTAAGTGAGTTGTGAACTCTTACTTATGAAGGCTATCCTTTGATTTGTATGGGTGAGAGTGGTCAGATCGCCTACTCAATAAGCCTACCATTTTGGAGATTCGTTTGATTGGGGAGTTGGGAATATAGCTACACAAGAAGGAATTCACTCCTTCCCCGATGTCGGGGCAAGTAGATAAATTGCTCCCTTAAAGTGTGATTTTGGGGCTTGAACAATGTGGCGTCACAACCTTTCCTGGCTCGAAAGAGGTTTGATTATAGTTGGACTATGATTTATTATTCATTAGAGGGATCAGTTGTTGAGGTTGATGCACTAAATCTCGTAGGGTCTTATAGTTTGTAAACACGTGTATGAACAAACATTTGTGATGTAATAACATGAGATATTTTCTTCACTGTTGTCTATGAAATATGGGATATTTTAGTTGCATTAACTGCAAACCAATAAACTAAGATCCCTGGTTATCATTGTAACTTAAGCATGTATGTGGAGACATACAAGTGTTGGGATTGATATCATAATTCTCCCAGAGTCTCGTAATTTGTAAACTGTACACATTATTATGAATAAAATAAGAGTTATTTTATTTTGCATTTACTCATATCCAATAAACAAATCTCCATGGTTATTGTATGAAAACTTAACCATGTATATGAGACATACAAGTGGATAATGCCTTAAGTGATAACATAAAAAGGTCTGTAGTATAAGGATTAAAAAGTGATACCTGATCTTGTTGACACTACGGATACGACCCGCTTTGTAGAGGTTTGCAAGTGTTGTGAACTACTACAGATGGTAGATCCTAACCATTCGTGTGGAGACATGCGAGCGGGGGTGTCCTATATAAAGAGTTTGTATAAGATCGGACCACGAGATGACTAGTCTTTTTGTATAACGCCGTTGATACTTGAGACTTACATCTCACCTAAATGCCTATAGGTGACATGACCTTAATTCTGAGTGTTTTGTTAACTCCTTCCTTTGAGGGCGGTCCTTTGATTAGTATGGGTGAGAGTGGCCAGATTACCAACTCAACATACCTACTTTTTTAGGGATTTGTCTGATTTGGGAGCTGGGAACTCAGTTACACAAGATGGAATTCACTCCTTCTTCGAAGTAGGGGTAAGTAGATAGATTACTCCCTTAAGGACTGATTCCGGGTCTTGAACGTTGTGGCCACAACTTCTCTTTGGAAGAGAGGACTCAGTCATAGTAAGACTATGACTTATGTTCATTAGAGGAATCGGTGGTACTTAAGAAGTAGATGTAACTACAAGGGCATAACGATTATTGGCCTAGCTGTACTTATGAGCGATCTGTGAAGGGTTATCGTATCGTTGGAGCTTCGAGCTACAAGTTCATAAGGTCACCTTGGTAGCTCAATGGATTCAGTTGAGGATCAGTTCTTGGTGTTGATTTTAAATGTTCAAATTGACAAGAGGTAATTCGATTATATATGATATGATTGGTATGGTGTATGAGATACATCTAGTGGAGGATTGATGTAAATGAGATTTGCATAAAATACCATAAAGAACTATGGTTAATATGTTTCATGAGCTGAAATATTAAAACTATAGGTTATAAATATAGTATGATAAGTTGGTTATCATTTATATTTATAATAATATTAATTATTGGATAATTAAATCTTTTTCTCTAATAGCCAATTGAGTGAGAGGTTATTGGTGGTTCATGGTAACCGTGAGATAAAAGAAAAATTATTTTTCTAATTTTAGTAAGTTTTTGTCAATTCTTTTTTTGAGATTTTCTCTCTCGAAAAAAGAATCTCACGGAAGTTGTCAAGTAAATACGATTTACTAAGCAACAACTTGATTTAGTAAACGATCGTGCAGTGTTTTGTAAGCGACAAACATGGAACTAAGCGATGAGCTAAACGATCGCTTAGCTTTTACTAGATGGTTGCTTAGCTTTTGCTAAACGATTGGGCATTGACCTATACGATAAGTTTAGTCTTCTCCCACTTGCTCAATCGTTTACACGATTGGTGTTTTCTCCTTGGTCTGCCTCAAAACAAGTTCACACAGAGCCTACCCTCTGGATTCTCACATCAAGAATACTAAGGTACCCTTCTTGGTGGTGTCATACTCAACTCGACGCCGTCGAGGTTTTGTGGAGGCTATTCGTGCTATTGGGGTGTTCGTGACTGAGGTGATCGCTGAGTTCGAGTGTGCAGAGTTTGTGCTATTGAGCGATCGTGTTGTTCGAGCCTTCGAGGTTGCTGTGTTCGTGCATTCGTGAGCAAGGAGCGTGGAGACAAGTCTACAAATGTTCGTAGCAGTTCTCCTTGTTCATTTGTAGTTTTCATGCTGCAATTTCTGTAATGAATGCATAGCCGTTTGTTTCGTTTTACGACTGTAATTTTTTAAGTTCATACATGGTTGTAATTTTGGAATGATCTTTCCGCTGCTCATGGAAATCCTTGTGATCGATTTCCTTCAATTACTCGATGGTTTATGTAATAGATAGTTTTTATTTCCGATTTTTTTAGGCTAATCATTCCAATCCATTAATTTTGGTAAATGTACTGAGATGTATGTTTAAATTATATGTCATATAGTATGCCATATAGTTTTAAATCCCACCATAGGTTATGCATTTGTCATGCATCATCTCTATATTATAAGAGTTATGATATAGTAGCTTGCATGATTAAATTACATAAGAGCATGCTCATGCATCATATAATATAAGAGTTATATTTATGCATGCATTAAGCAAATTCATGCATCATCTTTATATTATAAATGTTATAGTATAAGAGTCATGTATGCTTAGTTCATTACTAATTATATAAGAGTTATATATAGTAATGAATGGACATAACATGAAACATGACACATAGGTTAAATTTGTAATAGTTATAAATACCTAGTCTAGCTTAACAATGTGGATGATTTTGGTTGTTTCTTTTATAAGAGTTATAATGGAAACTAGAACTAAAATCAATAAGAAAGACATGCATGCAAACTTAGGCTTGAATCATGTTTTAAAAGAGTTTTAAAATTTGATGAAGATAGACCTAAGATCACGGTTCTAATGAGACTATTCTCTGAGCCTAGGAAATGACATGACTACAGCAGTTATCAACCCTTTGGTTAACACTTAATGCCTAATAACTCTTGCGGAAATAACTCTGATACCAATGAACAAATTTAACAACCAACTGATTAAGTCAAGGAGCAAACAACAACTGATTAGGTAGGCCCATTTTATATTACAACAATGTAACATTTATACAACTCCAAGACTTAACTACAAAGTTTACAACAACAACTCTTTAAAACCCTCCAGAAGTGTAACTGTGGTATGTGGCATACCTTGACCTCAGCAGCACCTTGGAACTCCTCACCTTCTGCTACTTGGGAAGAAAAACATGGAAAAACAGAATGAGCTTCACAAAGTCAGTGAGTGGTAAGCAACTTCTAGAGTCTAATACAACTCATATAAACAAGCATATCATAAATACGAGGTTACATTCAAACCTCTGCCTTGAATGAGTATGATCTCAAATCTATCTACACGCACGGTAGATAGCTAAACTGATAACTACTTAGAATGTGTATGCTGTCTACCTGCACAAATGGTAGATAGATAACTGTTACTAAATACAACGCTTACTCTTTACGTTTCCTTTGTCTCCTATGTGCACATAGTTCCCCCGTGCATGGGCTCAGAAGATAGGCCCATCGACCCTCTGACCATCCCATACGAGGATCCTCCCACAGGCTCAGGAACTAGACCTCTCGGTCCCCTGACCATCCCGTGAGGTTTTGCTTTCGAGCTCAGGAACTAGGTTTATTGACCCCCTGACTATCCTGATCACATAATCTCATTCTCATGCTAGATACTCATTCATAACATAAGCATATACAATTTACTCTAAATATATGCTTAAGAATTAAAGGAAAGTTACCACTCACCTTGGTCGTTTAAGAACCTTTCTCTCTAGAAGTTCCTTGGTCACCTTGGGCTCCCTTTTGAACCCCACGATCTAGATTCAACTTAATGCTCAGATTACTCATAGTTCTAGGCTTTATCTCGAGCTACTTCCTTCTACAAAAATTCTCTAAAATGTCTCAGAAATCTTACCTCATATTAGATTAGAACTCCTCGTGGTTTGGTCGGAATCTTCAAAACATCAAGGCTGACCCAAGCTTATCCGACAGCTCAACCCTTCTGTCATTTCCTCATTCTCCAGCCCGATTCCTTGGAGCTTCTTCTTCGAAAACCCTACTCTGAAAACTAGACTTGTTTAGCTTCCAGATGGATTTGGAATCACTCCAAACACACGAGTATTTTGGGAGAACTCCTCGTCCCAAGTTGATGCTACTTCCAGACCTTCCTGTTCGACAACATCTTCCCCTCTTGGAACCTCTTGACCAATGCATGGTCTTACTATCAACGCATAGTCTCCTCACAATACACTCTTCTTTATGTCCTTTGAAGAGAATTTGAGTTCTTATCTGAAGTCCTTGGCCCTATTTATAGGCATCCAAGATCTCTCTAAGGCCGACACCTTCTACTTGGCCGCATGTCCAAGTGTCTTTTCCTTACACTATTAACGCAATCTTGCGTCATCGCAACCCAAGGTGTTCTCCTCTTCCTTTAGCCAACACATAGCCCTCACATTTGCATGCCTTCTTGTGCATCCACTTCATTTACTTAAGGCTTAAGATTTCTTCCTAACAAGCCACATGTCCGGATGATGACCTTGAATGCATCCATCCTTCATATGCGTTCATCTAACCACAAATGCGTCCATCCAAAATGCCGCAACCTTCCTATGTCCGGACACCATCAATCAGTGTATGCGTCCATTCAATCTTTCCTTGTTCATCTAACTGACGCAACTTGGTCACATATGCTAGATGCTCGCAAGGCTCATCTTTGGCCGCATATCTTTTCCTATCGCATGGCTTACCTTTTCCCTATGCGCTCAACTAGGATAATGACCAACACTCTTTCAACGTATACTACTAGCTTTGTCCCATGTGCCCACATGCCCTCGGATGTCCAACGCATAGCACATCACCAACGCATAACAACCTTTGGGTCGACTTGGTTCTCAACTCAACACCTCAAGGCATAGCTCACCATCGCATCTCTTATGACAAACGCAACCAACCTCATCAACCTTGTTACCGAAAGTCTTAGCAACACAAGGACAAATCACCATGCGTCCACCATAGCTCGTTCCATCGCCTAGCTTATACTTTAGCAAGGCCGCCGCATCCATCATATCCATCGCATTCATCGTCGCATGCCATCACATCCATTGTGCAGCATCACCGCATGCCATCGCGTAGCACTGCTGCATCCATCTTGTCCATCGCATCCATCGATGCATGCCATCGTATACTACCAAAGCATTCCTTTGGCTGCATACGCGCATACCATCGGCGACATACCTTCGGCCGCATACCATAGGCCACATCACCGCATGCCCTCGGCCGCACACTCTCGCGTAGCAAGGCCGCCGCAAGCCCCCAACACATAACACTGCCATATGACATCAATGCATAGCACCGCTGCATGTCATCAACGCATAGCATCACTGTGTGACATCAACGCATAGTGCTACCGTATACCATCGACGCATACCTTCGGCCGCACAACGCATAGCACCGTCGCATGATGCCAATGTATGGTGCTGTCGTATACCATCGAGCATACTCCCATCGCCCGCATGCCATCCATCGCCGCATGCTACAAATGCAACCATCGCATCCATCGCATCCATCGCGTCCATCGAAACCGTCGCACTGCATGCATTGTTCTAACCTCTCAAGATAGTGGCTGCCGTATGCATTTTTCTTGGCCATACTTCAACCTCTCTCCATGCCCAAGTAACCTCTTAAGACTTCATGGCCAACGCATGGCACCACATCAATGCATAGTCCAACACTTAGTCGTTTTTCTCCTTGGCTTCCAATGCATGGTCACTCTTGGCAATTCCTCTTGCCAATACTTCGGCCAATCATGCGTCCAGCCTTACAAACACATGGTTGCCTTTTCAATTTATGCGTTAATGTCTTCTAACTCTTAACGCATGGGTTCTTTTTACCTTACACTTAGCCAAATTTCATCAATTAAAGCTTAACTCAAAACTACTCAAGGAAAATCTATTCAACACTTAGAAATTTCCTTCTCTTCAACATAGGATTTAACTTTCACTTAGTTAATTCCTTTTAACACCTGTTTAAGTAAGGAAAATTGGAAATATGGGTTTCACATCTATCCTCGACCTCGAGGCACCCTAGGAGTGTCCCCCTAAAGGATGGTGTTTGGGTAGGTCAATACCAAGGTGAATGGAGAGAATGTTCATAGTAAGTGGGAGTGGGATGTGTGACAACATATTCCACGGTCTCTCTCATTAGGTTGGATAACATTTTGTGCATCGCCTCGTGGCACCCTGGGATTGTCCCCCTAAAAGATGGCAGTTTTGCACGACTCTTTATTTGATCTTCTGTATAGGATAAGGTCGCTTTAGTCTCTTGTCATAATATGCTTTTTCCCTACGGTGGGCGCATTAGGGTGGGACTCTAAGGCCTAAGATGATGGATTACACTTACACGAAATTGTTAAAGGTTAACAGTTCTGGACCGAAAAATGGTGACTATTAGAGTCAGTTACAAGAGTTATTTCTGTCAAATTGTTGAGAATGTCTCATCCCAGTGAAGAGGTACTTGATCACCCTATCAGTGACTTTTGTCCTGCCTCGCTAAGGCACTATTTTGCTAAAACTTATATTGGTGTTAAAAGTGGTAATGCATAGACTTATTAAGTTTGTTCATGTTTTTTCAACAACTTTTAAATGGCAACAACCACGTTAGCTCTATTAAGTGCCGATAAACTGACTGGTGAAAACTACGCTAGTTGGAAAAACACGATTAATACCATTCTTACCATTGATGACCTGAGGTGTCCCTTATGGAGGAATGTCCTCCTATTCCAACTCAAACTGCCGCTCGAAATGTTTGGGAGGCATATGAGAAATGGACACGGGCAAGCGAGAAGACCCGAGCTTACATCTTGGCCAGTCTGAACGACGTATTGGCCAAGAAGCATGAACCTATGGTCTCTATGTATGAGAATATAGAGTCCCTGCAGGGAATGTTCGGACAATTTTCTAGACAGCTCAAGCACAAAGCTCTGAAATGCATCTTCAACTCCAAAATGGAGGAGTGTATATCTATTCAAGAACACATTCTGAACATGATGGTCCACTTCAATGTGGCAGAGATGAATGAGGCCCGCATCGATGAGGGCAGCCAGGTTAGCTTTATTCTGCATACGTTGCCAGAAAGCTTCCTTCACTTTTTCAGTAATGTTGTGCTAAACAAAGTTGATTGTACCGTTACAACTCTTCTCAAGGAGTTATAGATATTCCAATCCTTACTGAAAAGCAAGGAGAAGAAGGTTGGTGAGGCAAATGTTGCTTCATCATCTAAGAAGTTCCATCGAGGTTCGACCTCAGGAACTAAGTCTACACCTTCTTCTTCTAACACTACTAAGTGGAAGAAGAAGAAGGGTAGTAAGGGAAAACGGAAGGCACTTGCTAACCCATAACCTGCTGCACAACAGGGTAGGCGACCAGCGCCGGTTGAAAAAGGAAAATGTTTCCATTGCAACTAGGATGGGCACTGGAAGCAGAACTGTCCTTGCTGGTTAAAGGAGAAGAAGAAGGCTAAGGCCAAGGCAAAATAGGGTAAATATGATTTACTAGTTTTGGAAACTTGTTTAGTGGAGAATGATGTTTATGCCTGGATTATAGACTCTAGGGTCACTAATCATGTTTGTTCTTCTTTTCAGGTGATTAAATCCTGGCAGCAACTTGAGGCTGGTGAGATGACGATGCGAGTAGGCACCGGGCACGTTGTCTCAGCTGTGGTAGTGGGAGGGCTCTAGTTGACTTTACAAAATAAATTTATCATTTTGAATGATGTATATGTTGTTTTAGAGTTAAAACGGAACTTAATTTCTGTAAAGTATCTGATTGGATGTAAATATACTCTCAACTTTTCGGTGAATAAAGTGTTTATTCTGAAAGATGGTGTTGAGATTTTTTCAGCAAAACTGGAAAATAATTTGTATGTGCTAAGGCTGTTAGCAACAAATTTCTTCCATAAAATAGAGATATTTGAAACTATCGTAACTCAAAATAAATGACTTAAGGTTCTCCTAAGGAAAATGCCCAACTTTGGCACCTTCGATGAGGGCATATCAATTTCAATAGAATTGAGAGGTTGGTGAAGAATGGACTTCTAAGCAAGTTAGAGGAAAATTCTTTGCCTATGTGCAAGTCTTGCCTTGAAGGCAAGATGACTAAAAGACCTTTTACTGGAAAAGGTTATCGAGCCAAAGAGCCTCTAGAGTTAGTGCATTCAGTCCTTTGTGGTCCGATGAATGTGCGAACCAGGGGAGGCTACGAGTATTTCATCAATTTTTTTGATGATTACTCATGGTATGAGTATGTTTATTTGATTCATTGAAAGTTATATCCTTTGAAAAGTTCAAAGAGTTCAAGGCTGAAGTTGAAAACGAATTGGATAAACAGAATAAAACACTTCGATCAGATTGGGATGGAGAGTTTTTGGATTCTGAGTTCCAGAACTATATGATAGAACATAGAATCGTTTCCCAACTCTCAACGCCTGGTACACCTCAGCAGAATGGTGTATCGGAGAGGAGATACAGAGGGACATGGTTCGATCGATGATGAGTTACACTTCCTTATCAGACTCGTTTTGGGGTTTTGCAGTGGAACTGCAACTTATATCCTCAACCGTGTTCTTTCCAAGAGTGTTGCAAGAACCCCTTTGGGGTTGTGGAACGGGCGTAAAGCTAGTTTGCATCACTTCTGCATATGGGGTTACCTAGCACATGTGCTTGAGGCTAATCCTAAGAAACTGGAACCACGTTCGAGGTTGTGTCTATTTGTAGGCTACCCCAAAGGTACACGAAGGGGTTACTTTTATGATCCTATAGGAAATAAGGTGTTTGTGTCAACAAACACTACCTTCCTTGAGGAGAATCATATGAAGGAGCACAATCCACGTAGTAAAATCGTGTTGCGTGAACTGTCCAATGAAACTAATGAAACTTCAACAAGAGTTGTTGAAGAACTTTCTACATCAACAAGAGTTGTTGATGGAAGTTCAACAAGAGTTGTTGAAGGGTCTATTACATCAACAAGAGTTATTGATGAAAGTTCATCTAGTAGGTCAAATCCACCTCAAGTGTTGAGGGCACCTCGACATAGTGGGAGGGTTGCGAACCCACCTGTTCGCTATATGGGTTTCACTAAAATCCTGGCTATGGTAGCCGATGGAGAAGTTGAGGATCCGGTCTTATAAGAAGGCAATGGAGGATGTTGACTGGGACAAATGGGTCAAAGCCATGGATCTCGACATGGAGTCTATGTACTTCAACTCAATATGGGATCTTATAGGTCAACCTGATGGGGTTAAACCTATAGGTTGTAAATGGATCTACAAGAGAAATCAGGGTGCTAATGGGAAGGTGCAAACCTTCAAGGTTAGACTTGTGGCAAAGGGTTATACCCAGGTGGAGGGAGTTGATTATGAGGAGACTTTCTCGCCTGTTGCCATGTTGAAGTCTATCCATATCCTTCTATCCATTGTCTCAAATTATGACTATGAGATATGGCAAATGGATGTCAAGACTTCCTTTCTGTATGGTAATCTTGAGGAGACCATTTATATGGTATAGCCCGAGGAATTCATAGCACAAGGTCAAGAGCAAAAGGTTTGCAACTGAATCAGTCCATTTATGGGCAGAAACAGGCGTCTCAATCTTGGAACATAAGGTTTGGTACTGCGATCAAATCTTACAACTTTGACCAAAATGTTGATGAGCCTTATGTCTACAAGAAAATCATCAACAGTTTAGTAGTTTTCCTAGTGTTGTATCTAGACGATATCCTACTCATCGAAAATAATATAGGTTTATTGACTTCAGTTAAGAACTGGCTAGCGACCCAATTCCAAATGAAAGATTTGAGAGAGGCTCAGTTTGTTCTTGGTATTTAGATCTTTCGTGATCGAAAGAACAAAGTGCAAGCGCTGTCTCAGGCATTATAAATTGATAAGATGTTAATCAAATACTCGATGCAGAACTCCAAAAGGGGCCTACTACCTTTTCAGCATGGAGTTACATTGTCTAAGGAATAGTGTCCTAAGACACCTCAAGAGGTTGAGGAAATGAGACAGGTCCCCTATGCATCTGCCGTTGGTAGTTTGATGTATACGATGTTATATACTATACCTAACATATACTACGCTATGGGGATAGTCAATAAATATCAATCTAATCTAGGACAAGGTCATTGGACTGCCATCAATAACATCCTCAAGTATCTTCGGAGAATGAGGGACTACATGCTCGTGTATGGATCTAAGGATTTTATCCTTACTGGATACATGGACTTTGATTTTCAGACTGATAAGGATTCTAAAAAATCCACTTCAGGATTAGTGTTCACTCTTAACGGAGGAACTGTAGTATGGCGAAGCACTAAGCAGGGGTGCATCGCTGACTCCACGATGGAGGCCGAATATGTAGCAGCTTGTGAAGCTGCTAAGAAGGATGTTTGGCTCAAGAAGTTCCTTATTGATCTGGAAGTTGTTCCAGATATGTCTAGGCCCATCACCCTTATTGTGATAATAGTGGCGTTGTGGCGAACTCCAGGGAGCTTAGGAGTTTCAAGCGCGACAGACATATAGAGTGAAAGTATCATCTTATCCACGAGATTGTGCATCGAGGGGATGTGATAGTCACGAAGATAGCTTCGGAGCACAATGTTGCTGACCCATTTATGAAGGCTCTCACGGTTACAGTTTTTTAGGGTCACTACATAGCATGGGTCTACAGGACCGTCCGTGGTTGCACTAAGGCAAGTTGGAGATTTTGTACTGAGCCTTAATGCCCTAGTTTATATTTTTGTACTTGTATTTATCTTGTACGCCCACTTTAGGATAAGTGGGAGATTGTTGGGGTTGATGCCTTAAATCTCGTAGGGGCCTGTAGTTTGTAAACACGTGTATGAACAAACATTTGTGATGTAATAATATGAGATATTTTCTTAACCGTTGTCTATGAAATATGGGATATTTTAGTTTCATTAACCACAAATCAATAAACTAAGATCCTTGGTTATCGTTGTAACTTAAGCATGTATGTGGAGACATACAAGTGGATCATGTCTTATGTGATAACCTAAATGGTCTGTAATATATGGATAAAGAAGGGAAATCTTATCCTGGTGTCACTACGGATATGACCCGCTTTGTAGATGTTATAAGTGTTGTAAAGTGGTACAGATGGTCTGATCCTGATCATTCATGTGGAGATATGCTAGCGGAGGTATCCTATACAAAGGAATTTATATAAGACCAGACCACGAAATGTTTAGTCTCGTTATATAACGCCGTTCATGATAGAGACTTTCATTTCACTATGATGACCATAGGTATCATGGCCTTAATCCTGAGTGAGTTGGGAACTTCTGCCTATGAGGACGGTTATTTGATTTGCATGGGTGCGAGTGATCAAATTGCTGACTCAAACCTCCACTTTAGGGATTCGTCTGATTGAGGAGTAGGGAACTCAGCTACACAAGATGAAATTCACTCCTTCCCTAAAGCAGGGTTAAGTAGATATGTTGCTCCCTTAAGGGCTGATTCTGGGGCTTGAACAATGTGGCGCCACACACTTTCTCATGGCCCAAGAAGTGTTCACTCATAGTAGGACTATGATGTATTGTTCATTAAAGGAATCAGTGGTACTTAAGAAGTTAGATGTAACTACAGGGGTAAAATGATAAATTGGCCCAACTGTACTTACGTGCGATTTGTGAAGGGTCATCGTACTATTGATTGGTTATATCCAATGGACACAGAAATATATCTATAGTGAGAAGAGTGTAGCTGTCGGTCTTTAGTGGAGTGCTTGGCAGTTAACGGATGGTGGATATCGTGATTAAAGAGTTTACTTAGTTATTCATATACCGTTGGAGCTTCAAGCTACAGGTCCATAAAGTCCTCTTGGTGACTTAATGGATTCAAGTTGAGAATTAGTTTTTGGGTTAGTTTGAAGTGTTCAAATTAGCAAGAGGGAATTTGATTATATATGATGTAATTAAATTAGTTCAATTATATGTAATATAATTGATTTGATGTATTAGATACATTAATTAGAGGAAATGATATAGATATGATTTATATTAAATAAAGGAGGAAGGAACTATGGTTTAAGTATTACATATGATGTGATATTAAAACTATAGGTTACAAATATAATATGATAAGTTAGTTATTATATTTATTTATAATAAAAATAATTATGAGATAATTGTTTTAGTTGGTTATTTCTTTTCTCCATTAACCATGTAAGTGGGAGGTTATTTTCAGTTTTGATAACTGAAGAATAAAATGAAAAGAGTTTTCAATTTTTTAGGGTTGATCGCTTTATCGTATTACTGATTGATTAAGCGAAAGAAAGCTATACGTAAGCCGTTTTGAGAGACTAAACGACCGAGTGAGAGTTTACTAGACAAGAGTAAGAGTTTGCTAGACGATTGCGACAAGAGCGAAAGTTTGCTAGACGATTGCTCCTCATTTATTAAACAATCGAGTACCCACTGTTTATACGATAGACTAAGCCTTTCTCCCACTTACTCGATTGTTCAAGTCGATTGTATACATCCTCCTTCCCTTTACCAAATTCACATAGAGCCCACCTCCTGGATTCTCACTCCAAGAATACTAAGGTAACCGAGAGGTAGTGTTGAGGGTTGCCATTCGAGGATCAGACTATTTGTGATTACACTGGGTGTTCGTTGTGTTTGTGATCGTTGAGACTTTGCTCGGACACCTGACCATTTGAGATCAAGGGAATACGTGAAGAAAAGTTCTTCAAAGGTATGTCACTCGATTCCCTTTGTGTTTGAATAAGAAAGCATGCTGTAATTTTTCTCTATAATTGATGTGTGTAATTATGATGTGTTATGGTGTGAGTTTGGGATGATGTGTGTTATGCGGTCATCATGCAAGTTTTCCTAACAAGGCCCAAGTATAAGTCTTCTTAGGTTTCCTAGTAAGTCTAGGGTCGAACACAGGGACTACTAAGTAGATATGCGACACTCTTTGATTCATTGCGGTGGTAAAAATAATGAAGTGGATAGTGTTTTGATTTAGATTTTTCCTATGCGATGAAGTTGAACACGGAGTGATGAAAGTGTAGAGTTACGATAAGTATGATGAAGGGGTTGAGAAGGGGTTTAGCTAAAATTTCCTAAGATTATGCACAAGTTATGCGATCATGCTACACACAAATATCAGTACTACATTTCTCAATGTAGAATGCCGAAATTCCTATTTCTAGGATGCATGCGATGCATATGCAAAAATGTCGATAGAACTTATGCCTAAGTCTCTATTCTTACTTATGATGAATGACGCACACATAAGACAAGATGACTGCATACCATCATTTTCTATTTCTAGGGCGCATGCGATGTGTAAATAGCTATAGAACTTATGTCTAAGTTTCTACTCTTGCTTATGCAATTCTAATCTGACTCTCTCAAGCCTAGATTCTAATATAACTCTCTCAAATCTAGATTCTATCTTTAGACTACTCTCTTAAGTATGTCTAAAGGGTGAATAATGCATCATAAGACAAGATGATCGCATAAAATGTAAATCTTAAGTCATGCTAGCTAAGTACTTCTCAACCCATTCAGAAATTTAGCTACTCATGCATGGTATGGAGAGATTGAACATAGATTGAAATGAAATTTTCATTTTCTGCAAATAAAATACTGAATACAAAATAACAAATGGATTTGAGAGATAACAAGCATGGTAAGCAATGTCTTGCTTCCCGTGGCCTCTTACACTGCTCTTTATCACTTCAACTCTATTCTAAGTGTGGATTCTTGCTCTCTCAAGGTTTGGCCCTCTCTCCTTTGTATTGCTTTCCGTAAGTCTCTCGATCTGTCCGGGAACGATTTCTATCGGCTTTTCCTCATCTCCATGCTCTCTCCATCCTCTATGTATATGTATAAGTATGTGCGGGAATGGACTAACTGACTAACTCACTTTTTCTCTAGTGGCCTTCGGTATTTATAGATTTCAAGGTGAAGCAGCTCTTCTTGCTAATGATTGCAATGATGGGCGGCATTAATTCCCCTATTCTGTTGCGCCATTTAATAGTCAACGAAAGTTGAGTGTACTTGCTATAGTGTGGCTTTTAACGGCTTGTCAACTAAATTCGGAATCGGCCGTTATCAGCTTTCCGTTCCATCATGATTTATTATGCTGTCGCCTTGATGCGAGGTCTTTATGAGGCCACCTTTTTAAGAAACATCTCATGATCGCATGACTTGTGATTGCAATTTTCAAGCCCGCTGACGCATTGTGGCTTTGGATCGCAATTTCATATGCACCATTGCATTGTACCTGCACAAAATAGGTAAATTAACTGCTTTTATGCGATGAGTGCTCGCGATTGCAATTCCTTTCAGTTTAGCGCTTTCAGATATGATATTGCCTATTTTACCATCGCATTCTCTCATTTTTTTTACTTATTTGAGCTGTAATAACTTATTTTTCTACCAGTTATCAATAATGCATAAGTGTTCTTGTATGTTTGTGAATGTATTTATTCTTTGACAATGGGCTTGGAAAGATCTTGCTTCCGCTCACTGGTTCTTTTATATAAGAGATCCTTCATCAGTGGCACCTAAGGAGTTAGACGTAATTGCAGGGGCAAAACGATAATTTGTCCTAACTGTACTTACGAGAAATTTGTGAAGGTTCATCGTACTGTTAATTGGGTATATCCAATGGGCACAGAAATATATCTGTAGTGTAAAGAGTGCAGTTCTTGATCTTTAGTGAAATGCCTGACAATTAACAAATAGTAAATAATTTAATTAAAGAGTTTAATGAATTATTCATGTACCGTTGGAGTTTCAAGCTACAGGTCCATGAGGTCTCCTCGGTAGCTCAACGACATTAAATGAGAGTCAGTTTTTGGATTAATTTGAATTGTTCAAATTAATTGAGGAAATTAATTATATATGATATAATTAATTAAATTTTAATTAGATATGATATAATTACTATGATGTATTTGATACATTATAATATTAAGTATTTATGAGAGGAAATAAATATTAAATAGGATTCAAATATTAATTATGTGAATTGGATTCATATAATTAAATTTAATATAAATAGGGTTTATATTAAATATCGTTATTGAGATAATTAAACCATAGGTTATATTGTATTGGATACAATATTGAACTATAGGTTATCTATTATATTAATATGTTTTTTTCTAAATAAATCTAATTATGGGAGGGATTTGTAACTCCCTCCCCACCTTTTTCTATCTCAGATGTGAGAGTTGTAGAATGACCATTATTCTACATAGTAATTTGTGAAAAGGTTTTCAAAATTTCTCTCAACATACAAAATCGTTATGTGGAAAATTTTCATCTTCCTTCTCTTTTCTTTCAATAATCTATCCCTTTCTCAATCCAAAATCGCTAGAGCACCACACCTCCTGGGTTCTCACCTGAGAATATCGAGGTTGTGTTCGTGGTAGTGTCTGGTTGGAGACTCAAGTTCTTACAATTGAAGAAATGTTCTTCAAAGGTAAGGGTTTTCTAAACCCATTTTAATTTTCTACAATTTCATTATTTTAAGCATACTGTATTGTTTTATAATTAAATGCATATGTATATTTCTCTGTAAAATTATGAATTCTTAAGGATTCTTTAACTTTCTCTTAGCCCGAGAGTGGTTTGGTCATAGTTGAACTATGACTTATTGTTCATTAGAGGGATTAGAAGTACTTAAGGGTTATATGTAACTATAGAAAAATGGTAATTTTGACCTAGTTGTACTTACGAGTAATTTGAGAAGGGTCATCGCACTGTTGATTGGTTATATCCAATGGACACAGAAATATATCTGTAATGAGAATCAACTTTGGATTAATTTGAATTATTCAAATTAATTGAGAAAATTAATTATATGTGATATAATTACTATAATGTATTTGATATGTTATAAAATAAAGTTTATTTGTGAAGAAATAAATATTTGAATATGATTCAAATATTAATTATGTGAATTGGATTCATATAATTAAATTTAGTATAAATGGGATTTAAATTAAATACCGTGCATTAATGAGAGAATTAAACTATAGGTTACATTGTATTGGATACAATATTAAACTATAGGTTATATGTTATATTTGATATAACATATTGTTTAATATATATTACATGATAAAGTGGTTATTATATAAATATATAGTAATGTTTTATTAAAATAATTTTTATTTTATTTATTTTAAATTTTTTGAAAATTTATTTTGGGAGGGAGGTAACTCTTTCCCTCTTTTTCTCTCTACAACATGCGTGTGTGAGTGGTAAGTCGATAGTTTAGTTTTTCTCCTTCTTCCATGCTTGAGTTTTTTTAGAGAACTCTGTGAAAAACTGATAGAAGAAATCCTTGAGAAAAAGTTCTCAAGTTCTCACCTCTTCTTCTATCAATCTCACTTCCTCTCTTCCAAAATACCAAGAACCCACAACTTCTTGGATTCTTATCCTAGAGAATACAAGGGAAGCTTTCATGGTGGTGACCAAATTAGGGTTCCGAGTTCGTAGCCATTTTGGAGGAGGAATCCTACGTGAAGATCAAATCTTCAAGGGTGAGTCCTCCTTATCTCTCTTTTCTCAATTTCCATTTAGCATGCTCTAAATTTTTTCTTTTGTTGCATAATGATTCTATAAAATTGGGATTTAGGTTCAATCCTTGCTTCCGCTCACGAACCTTAACCAGTTCCTTCAATTGGTATCAGAGTGGGGGTTTTTGGCCCAAAAATTTCCAATTTTTTAGAATGAATTTTACGGTTTCATTGTGAGATTTCTTGCATTCTATATTGAATTCATAGTTGATGAATGAATGGCAATTTGTTTGCAACTATGGATGTTTTCGAGATTGGATCTCTTATTTGTACAACCTCTATTTTTGCAAATTTGATTTGTAAGGGCCTATGTTTTAGGCATAATTCATGTTATAGAGTATGTATTTATCGTTTATTGAGTCGTTTGTGGCTGTTCCGATCGAGTTCTGGAGAAGACGATGCCAAAATCGGAGGAGATTTGAAGAAGATCGCAACTGTGTAGTGCATTCTGTACAATAGCATTATAACGCTGCGATTAGGCGAACAGAACGTTCTATCCGTAGCGTTGCAATGCTAAGTCACAGTGTTGCAACGCTTTGAGTCGAAAAAAACAATTCGGTTCGTGCGCAATTTAATTTGTGGCTCGATTGTTTCCTGTCCAGTTCGGTTGGTTCGAGCGATTCTTTGTCAGTTCGGGCACTAGGTGGTCTGGTTCATGCAGTTCAAAGCCCGGTTCACTTGTTTTGTACTGGTTGACCATCATTTATGTAATAGATAGTTATTTTTTATTAATTAAATTAATATAAGTTTTACATTAATTTAATTAAATATTTAGGAGTTTAATCCCAATCCAATAATCGTTTTAAATTATGCATTTGATATATGATTTATTTTAATTTTATATATGTCATATTGTATGTCATATAATGAAAATCCCACCATAGCTTAAGCATTATTCATGCATTATTTATATTATAAATGTTATAATATATAGTTGCATGATTTAATGTTATAGAATGCTCATGCATCATATAATATAAGTGTTATAGTATATGTTTGCATGCATTAATAACATAGCCATGAATCATTTGTATTATAAGTGTTATAATATATAGTTTTATATATGTATGGATGGATGCTATTAATTATTTCATTACCTTATTATATAAATGTTATATATGGTTAGTAATGAAATGGAACTGCATGAAGCATGACACTATCTTAGGTAATTTATAATTGTTATAATTTACTAAGTATATCAATGAATGCAATTGTATGATTTTAATTTATTTCATTACTTTATAAATGTTATAATTAAATGAAATTACAAATTAAATTCAATAATTCAAAATTTCATGCAAACCTTAGGTTAAGATCATTTTTAAAATAGTTTTAAAACATGATTCCCCTATAGATGGTGTTTGTATAGGTCAATATCAAGGTGAATGGAGAGAGTGTTTATAGTAAATGGTTTCTCTCATTAATTTGTAGTAAAGTTTCATGCTCGGCCTCGAGGCACCTTTGCTTCTGTACCCCTACGGATGGTATTTGCATGATTCTTTACCTCAAAATCCATAAAAGGATAGGATTACTTTAGTTTTTTCCTCATTCGATTTTTCCCTATAGTTGGCTCATTGGGGAGGAACTCTAGAATATAAATTGAGGGGTTAAACTTACAAGAAATGTTAAGCGAGTTTAACAATTTCTAGACCAAACAATGGTGACTGATAGTTACAATAACAAGGAGTTGTTTTGTCTATTGGTTGAGATAGTCTCATTTCAAGGAAGGGGCACCTGATCACCCTACGGTAGCTTTGTCCTGTCTCCTTGAAACATCATTGCAAATAGATGTCACGTAGGGTGGATTATATTATTTTGCTAAATTTGATTGGTTTTTTAAAATGGGTTAATGCATAGATTACTAGTATAAATAAATTAATTGTATGGTTTAAGCAAATTAAAATCATGACTTCTGTGACACTTAACTTACTCGCTGCCGACAAACTTACCGACGAAAATTATACAACATGGAAAAACACAATCAACACAATATTGATTATCAATGACTTGCATTTTGTTCTTATGGAGGATTGTCCTCCTATTCCTGCTTAAAATGCCATTCGAAATGTTTGAGATGCATACAAGCGTTGGATAAGGGTGAATGAAAAGGCTCAAGCGTATATCTTGGAGAGCCTTTCTGAAGTCCTGGCCAAGAAGCATGAGCCCATGATCACTGCCCGTGAGATCATGGAGTCCCTACGGAGGATGTTCGAACAACCGTCCGAACAACTCAAGTATGACGCTCTTAAATACATCTTCAATGCCCGTATGCAAGAAGGGGCATCTGTTAGAGAACACGTTCTCAACATGATGGTTCACTTTAACGTGGTAGAGATGAATGGGTCTGTCATCGATGAAGCCAGTCAGATTAGCTTCATCTTAGAATCTTTACCTGAAAGTTTCCTATAGTTCCGTAGCAATGTTGTTAGGAACAGGATTGACTACAACTAGACCACCTTGTTTAATGAGCTTCAAACTTTTCAGTCCCTAATGAAAAGCAAGGAACAAAATGGAGAGATAAATGCTGCCTTTGATGGAGTTAACATGCAATTAGCGAAAGAAATAAGATCAATAAGTACTATAATTCATTAGCTTTAGCAATCAATTTTAGCATGTACATAAGAAAAAAGAGGGTTTCAGAAATTACCTTTGTAGAACCTCTTCAATCCACGAATTCAGCAACAATCTTCAATCCAAAGGGATGTAGACCACCACTTGATCTTTGCTACTATTCTCTTGGACCTTAGATTGACTTGTGGAAACCAAGATAAGCTTGAATAGAGGGACTTTTAGAATAAAGCTTATAGTTTTTTGGTGTCACATGAGAAGGAGAACCTTTTCTTTCCTTTTTCCAAAACTAATTTATTTTTTCTGAGAAAACTCTTAGAAATCTCAGCCGGAATTTTTGATTTTTTCAGCCAACTCATCCATTCAAAGTGGATGAGAAGAGGACATCTAAAACACTATACATTGAGTGGAAAAATGGTGGCAAAAGTGGGAGAAACCCACTTTGCTGTTCGTTTTTCTTTTTTCTTTTTTCTTTTTTTGACAAAATTGAATCTAAATTCAATTTTAGATTGAATTCAAAGTTCAATGAAAAATAAATATGAATTTAATAATCATATAAAATTCATTTTCTAAATTGATTTTACATTAAAATCAATATAATTTTGAAATTAAAAATTTCAAATTAAAATGAATGTTATTGCTAAAATTGATTCAAATAAGTCATTAAACAATTTAATTAATTAAAATAATTCAATATCAAATATTAAATTATTTACACCACCAATTCTACAATCATGAAACTCTATTCATGTATCAATATTTAAATCAAAATTTAAATATTATCCAATTCTCCATTTTTGTTTAATTCGATAATTAAACATGTAACTATATCGTATATAATTATTAATTCTCTTCATTCTAATTTTAACATTTCAAATTCACTTATCACGCTATTCTAAGGTTTAATCTATTTATGAGCTAGTAGGAGGACCTAATAGACCTACAGATCATGAGCTCCAATGATCCGAGATTAATTGGCTAAACTCTTTAAACCGAATTAATCAACGTTCGTTAACTATCGGGTCACTCCACTAAAGGCCAGTAGTTGCAATCCTCTCACTGTAGATATATTTTTGTCCACTTGATTTAATTGTAATCAATAAGTTGTCCCTTCACAGGTTGTTCGTAATAACAACTAAGTCAAATGTCGTTTTACCTCTGAGATTACATCTTGCTCCTTAAGTGCTACTGATCCTCTAATGAACAAATTGGTTTGTGATCCAATCACTAAACCGAGTTCCTCTTGAGCCAATGATAGGGTGGGGCCCGTTGTTCAAGACCTGAAATCAGTACTTAAAAGAACAACCTTTCTACTAACCCTAAACGCGACTAGGAGTGAATTTCATATTGCACCCTATGTCCCTAGCTATCTACCTAGTCTTATCCCTAAAATGGGAGGCTTATTGAGCCAACGTTGTTGAGTCAACCCTCATCTATGAAAATCTAAGAATAATCTCGAATAAACAGGAGTTCGTAGTTAGTTCAGGATTAAGCTCGAATTACGTAGGTCATCAACTTGAAATAGTCAGTCTTAAATAGTAAACAACGTTATAAAGTAAGAGTGACTTATTTCTTGGTCTTGGTCTTATGCAAACTCATTGTATAGGATCACATCATTTGTACTAAATACAAAGTAGGTTGCTGAAAGAACTCTTATGCAAGAGTACCTCTGAGCGAAAGCGGATCGTTCCAAATACACTGTGACAGAATTACCACATTTACATTCAAGTAGACAGATATGCATCATACTACATACATACCAGTTGAAGACTCCTTATTCTCTTTAGAACTCGTTCTCTCGAACAGGGACGACTTCTTTCCTTCTCACTGGAACATCCAAGCAAACATTCACCAACACCCAGTCGTTTACTCACAAACGGTTTCCACATGAACATAACAAAGATGAGGATGAAACCACCACTTGGAACCCTTGGTATTCTCGGTGTGAGAATCCAAAGAGTGGGCTCTATTGGAATTTGGTAGAGAGAAGGAGGATATGAAGATCATATACAACGATCAAGCAAGTGGGAGAAGGGCAGGGTCTATCGTATTGATTGTGCTTGATCGTTTAGAAGAAGTACACGATCGTGTAGGAAACAGGCTGCAATCGTATAGACGTTTGTTTAGTAAACGCTCGACGCTAAATGATCATTTAGAAAAACGTAGGCGATCGTTTAGAAAGATGCACGCTTGTATACGATCGGGTAGTAATTTCGAGCTATCGCATAGTCTTTGGGTTAGCTAAGTGATGGCTAGTATACACTATGCATGAGCAAACTACGTGATATTTTGCAAAATGAAAACGATTTTCATTTTATTCTTCAGTTACGAAAACTGATTGGAACTTCCCAATGTCCAAATAAAATAATAAATATAATCATATTATATTTATTAACCTATAGTTTAATATCACATATAAACCATAGTGTTTTCTCCTCCACTAGATATAAATCGTATTTATATCCAATTTCCTCCAATTAATGTATCTCATACATAAAGTCAATCATATCATATATAATTAACCAGTTCAATCATATCATATATAATCGAACTCCCTCTTATCAATTTGAACATTTCAAACTGACCTAAAAATTGATTCTCAACTTGAATCCATTGAGCTAACAAGGGGACCTTATAGATCTATGGCTCGAAGCTCCAACCGTACGTGAATAGCTGACTAAACTCTTTAGTCACGAGATCCACCATCCGTTAACTGTCAGGCATTCCATTAAAGACCAACAACTGAATTCTTCTTACCACGAATATATTTCTGTTCCATCGGATATAACCAATCAATAGTATGATAACCCTTCACAGATGCTCGTAAGTACTGTTGAGCCAATTTACCGTTTTTTCCTTGTAGTTACATCTAACTCGTTAAGTATCATTGAACCCTCTATTGAACAATACAACATAGTCCTACTATGTGTGGACAGCTATCAGGCCATGAGAAGGTGTGTGACGCCACATCATTCAAGCCCTGGGATCAACCTTTAAGGGAGCAATCTATCTACTTACCCTTACTTTGGGGAAAAAGTGAATTCCATCTTGTGTAGCTAAGTTCCTAGCTCCCAAATCAGATGAATCATGAAAGTGGTAGGTTTGAGTCAGCGATCAGGCCACTTGCAACCAGGCAAATCAAAGGACCGCCCTCAAAGGCAGGGGTTCTCAACTCACTCAGGATCGAGGTCATGTTACCTATGGTATCCTAGTGAAGTGAAGTCTCTGTCATGAACGACGTTATATATCAAGACGTTAACACTTCGTGGTCAGGTCTTATAAAAACTCTTTGTATAGGATGCCCCCGCTTGCATGTCCTCACACAAATGATCAGGATCAGACCATCTATAGCAAGTCACAACACTTGTAACTATTCTACAAAGCGGGCCACATTCGTAGTATTACTAGGATAAGGTTTCTTTTCTATATCCATATACTATAGACCATTTTGGTTATCTCTTAAGACATGATCCACTTGTATGTCATCACATACATGCTTAAGTTACATAATGACAACTAGGGATTTTAGTTTATTGGTTTGTGGTAAAGCAAATAAAACATCCAATGTTCAAAGACAAGTAGTGAAGAAAATATCATATATTATACATCACAAGCGTTCGTACAAAACTGTATTTACAAACTACAGGACATGAGAGTTTAGGGCATCATTCTCAACAAGCGCATCCTATAATATCACCAGAATAAGGTACCTAACCTTATTCATATACTATAGACCATTTTGGCTATTTACTTGAACTTGATCCATCTTTATGTCTCCATATAAAGTCCAAGTATTCATATAATAGCCATGGATCTTATTTTATTAGATTTAGCCTTTACAAGTGCAATTTACATACTCAATAATAGTTTTATTAAATAAACCTCAATAATATCTTTATTGTAAATAGAATATGTTTAACATTACAAACTGTGAATTTTAAGACATACAACCCAAAAAACTCCCACTTGGACTAAAACTCCATTGGATTTTACATATATTCAATGTTGAGTACTGAGAAACTAAATACAATAAACCAGGGCATCAAATATCCAGTATTTCTCACACTTACCCTAGTTCTATCTATGTTGTAGTCTTAGTCTCACTAGGTGACTCTTGTATACTTTAGTCGGGAGGGACTTTGTAAATGGATAAGCTAAGTTTTCTTTTGAAGCTATCTGCGCGACGATCACGTCTCCTCGGTGTACAATCTCCCTGATGAGATGGTACTTACGCTTGATGTGCATTCCATGCTTATGGCTTCTTGGTTCTTTGGAATTTGCAACTACTCCATTGTTATCACAATACAAGGTGATAGGTAGATGCATATTTGGAACAACTTCCAAATTGATCAAGAACTTTCTGAGCCATACTACTTCTTTGGCTGCTTCACATGTAACTAAATACTCAGCTTCCATGGTGAAGTCAGCAATACAACTTTGCTCGATACTCCTCCATACTATAACTCCTCTATACATAGTGAATACTGACCCTGAAGTTGATTTCCTCAAATCCACATCAGCCTGGAAGTCAGAACCAGTGTATCTAATAGGTATTAGATCCTTAGCACCATATAAAGTGTATAGTCTCTTATTCTCTGAAGATACTTGAGGATGTTTTTAACGACAACCCAATGATCATATCCAGGATTGGACTGTTATCTTCTGACAATTCCAACTACATAACATATGTCAGTGCGTGTACACAATATGGTATATATCAAGCTTCTGACTGCTGATGCATATGGAATTCCTTTCATAAACTCAACCTCTTGAGGTGTCTTAGGATATTGTTCCTTAGAAAAATGAATTCCATGTCTGAAAGGAAACATACCTCTTTTAGAATTTTGCATTTTATATTTAGGCAACATCTTGTTTATATAAGATGCTTGAGATAATACTAATGTTCTGTTCTTGCGGTTCCCAACTATTTGGATCCCAAGAACATACTACACTTCTCCCAAATCCTTCATTTGGAATTGTGTGGCTAGCCATCTCTAAACGTCAACTAGAAATTATACTTCATTTCCAATGAGTAGAATATCATCAATATATAGAACCAAAAAAGCTACTATTTTGTTAACAATCTTCTTGTAAACATATGATTCAAGTCAACGTTCTGTTCAAAGCCATAAGATTTGATCGTAGTAAAAAATCTCATATTCTAGGATCAAGAAGCTTGTTTTAACCTGTAAATGGATTTTTTTTTAAGCTTGCAAACTTTATGCTCTTGACCCTGTTCAATAAACCCTTCTCGTTGAGACATATAAATACTCTATTCAAGATAACCATTTAGAAAAGCTGTCTTGACATCAATTTTCCAGATCTTATAATCTTAAAAAGCAGCAATGGACAAGAGTATTCTAATAGACTTAATCATGGCAACCGGAGAGAAGGTTTCTTCATAGTCTACCCACTCTTTTTGGGTAAACCCTTTTGCCACGAGTCTAGCCTTGTAGGTTTGCACCTTTTATCAGCTTGGTCTCATTTTCTCTTGTAGATCCATTTGCAATCAATAGGTTTTACCCCTTCTGGTTGATTTATAAGTTCCTAGACTGAATTGAAGTACATGACTCCATTTTAAGGTCCATGGCTTTTATCCACTGGTCTCTATTCACATCTTCCATTCCTCGTTTGAAAGTCAATAGATCCTCTAAGCCATCATTTGGTATGATGATTTGAGTTTCTGTTAAACCCATATAACGGTCAGGTTGTTGAAAAATCCTCCCACTACGTCGAGGCATTCTCAATTTTTTAGAATGATGTGAAGTACCAGTTTCATCAATAACTCTTGTTGAAGGACCAGCTCGATCAACAACTCTTGTTGACCTATCTATAATTTCCCTGGACATCTCATTTAATACTAACTTACTATGATGTTGATGATTTTTTGTGTGATCTTCCTCCAGGAATGTTGCATTTGTTGATACAAGTACTTTATCTTCCTGAGAATCATAAAAATAACCAATTTTTGTCTCTTTAGGATAACCTACAAATAGACATACCTTTTAACGACGTTTTAGTTTCTTTGGGTTCTGCACCAACATATGTGCTGGGCACCCCCAATTCTGAAGTGACATAAACTACCTTTACGCCCTCTCCACAACTCGTATGGTGTTTCTAAAACACTTTTTGTGGGAATCATGTTCAAAATATACACAACAGTCTCTACTGCATGACCCCAAAAAGAACTAGACAACTGAGCATAACTTATCATGGAATGAACCATGTCCAACAAGGTTTTATTTCTCCTTTCTGCAATACCATTCTATTGAGGGGTGTCAGATGCTATAAGTTGAGATTTAATTTCATGTTCTATCAAATAGTTCTGAAATTTTAAGTTCATATACTCACCACCTCAATCTAATCGAAGTGTTTTAATCTTTTTACCTAATTGGTTCTCAACCTCTGTCTTATATTCCTTGAACTTTTCAAGTGTTTTGGACTTATGATGTATTAGGTAAATATATTCATATCTTAAATAACCATCTATAAAGCTATGAAATATTCATACCCTCATCTAGCTTTAATATTAATCGGACCATAAAGATCTGAATGTATTAGCTTTAAGGGTTCTTTGGCTCTAAGACTTTTTCTTGTAAAAGATCTTTTGGTAATTTTACCTCAAAAAAAGATTTGAAGGAAAGAGTTATCTTCTAACATATTTAGAAGTCCACTCTCAACCAATCTCCTAATTCTATTGAGATTAATGTGACCCAGTTTTAAGTGCCAAAGATAAGCATTTAGAGAAATCCGTCGTTTCTTGTTTTGAGTTTCAATTGTTTTAAACATCTTTATATTCAAAACGACTTTTACTCCAGTTGGTACAAGTTATTTTCCAAATTTGTAGAATATATCTTAATATCTTTTGAAATAATGAACACTTCGGTATTTTCAAAAGACACATTATAATTTTGTTCTAGCAAACATGAGACAGAGATTAAATTCTTTTTCATAGAAGGAATGTAATAAACATTTTCAAGTAAGATGTATCTATCTCCCACAAATAACTTTATATCTCCTACTGCTTTAGCTAAAACAACCTCCTCAATCCCTACTTTAAAGGTTGTCTTACCTTCTGTAAGCTGTCTCTAGGAACTAGTTTCTTGAGCGAAACACAAATAGTATCTGAATCTATTATCTAGGTTAATTTATCATTTTCCACTGACAAACAAATCATATTTACTTTGTTGTACTTCTTTTGTTTCCTCATCTATGACATTCAAAACTTTTCTATTTGTAGATGAGTTGGGAGATAGTCGACAAGCAAACACAACATGGATTGCATCATAGGAATCTCATGGTCCAAACTAATGGAAGAGACCGCATGACACATTTACACACATCCTTCACCCACTACTACTTCTCCTATTCACCTTGCTATTGATTCATGCAAACACTTTCTGAATGGAGGTCACTCCCAGGGTGACAGAAAGCCGAGCATGAATCTCATGGTGTGAACTTTTTGGGATTTAAGAGCTAAGAATAACATATTGTATATGTTATTAATCTCCCACTGAAGTGTTCTATTTGTTTTGGGCAAATCTTTACTTAGGTATGTTCCGATTAATTAAAACCACCTAAATCTAGCTAGGTGATTTTCCAAATATAACGATTATATTTGGAGCTAACCTACAATATCTAGGTGATAAACCAGTTTTAAAATCTCACATCGCTCACAAAGTCTATAAAATTGGGTTAACAATGCTTAATTATTCAGCCATAATCCCAAAGTAGAAGGTGTTATGTAGACCATCAACTTAAGTACCTCCAGCCTTAGACATGATTATATACCAGTTGAGTTTGTAACTAGAGTTTTACAAAATAACGACCTATTTTAACTATTAAAACAAGTGGTTATTTGTTAACCTACGTGAGTATGCAACTTATCTTAGTTATAGATTTAAAATGTCTAATCCCAATTTTATAACAACTTATAAAACAATAGACATGCTCTGCATCCATAACTTACATCAAGCATTTCAAGATTTAAAATAACACTTTATATTAAACACTTGAAATCCTAAACATGCATACTATATATTATAACTCTTTATAACATACTTTCAATGCATGCAACATGCTTCCATGATAGAATTTTAAATCTATATGGCATACCATATGCACATACAAGATTTATTTAATTATAACATAAATTCATAATGCACAAATAATTAAACACACACTGATATGGACTAGCTTTGGCATTTTAAGCAAATGAACAACCTTAAATATTAAAAAATAATCAAAACTAGCTTCAAGATGCTTCTGGACCACCCGAACTGACCTAAACCCGACCCGAACCGCTCGAACTAGACCTCCAAAGCTCCAAAATAGGTTGAATCAGACCTACTAGATCTGAACCGACTTAGCCGGTTCACTTGAACCGCCGGTTGGGTCAGTCGGTTCACATGACCTGGGCTGGGATGAACAGCGTTGCGGTGCTTCATCCTAGCGTTTCAACACCACGGGCCGGTTCTTCATTTTTTAGGCTGAAATATGAACAGTGTCACAAAGCTGCGAGGCAGAAGTTTTGAAACTAGTTTTCTTCAGCTGAACTTGTTTTTTTCTTTTTCAATTACAACCTAATTGCAACTCTAATAACTCTAACAAATTTATAGACCCTTAATCACACATTAGTGCCCATCAACCAAGAGTCAATTACAACAATTACAACATAATTGAAGAGTAATCTAATACCAAAACTGGAAAAATACCATATAAACTACCATTTCATACAACTTATGAAATTCACACACCAAACACAAATTAACGCTTGAGTGCTTAAATCATGCTCTGATATCAATTTTTGGATAAAATATGTAATTAGCAGAAGAAATTAGGATCAATAAGCACTCCAATTCATTAATTTTAGTAATCAATTTCAGCATGTACATAAGGAAAAAGAGGGTTTCAGAAATTACCTTTTTAGAACCTCTTCAATCCACGAATTCAACAACCATCTTCAATCCAAAAGGATGTAGACCACCACTTGATCTTCCCTACTATTCTCTTAAATCTTAAATTGGCTTGTGGGAACTGAAATAAGCTTGAATAGAGAGAATTTAGGAGAAAGCTTCTGGTTTTTTGGTGTCACATGAGAAGGAGAACCTTTTTTTTTCCTTTTTCCATAACTAATTTCTTTTTTCTGAAAAACACTCAGAAATCTCAGCCAAAGTTTTTGGTTTTGTTGAACCAACTCATCAATTCAAAGTGGATGAGAAGAGGACACGTAAAACACTATACATCGAGTGGAAAAATGTTGGCAAAAGTGGGAGAAACCCACTTTGCCTTTTTATTTATTTATTTTTTTTTTACAAAATTGAATATAAATTCAATTTTAGATTGAATTCAAAATTCAATGAAAAATAAATATGAATTCAATAATCATGTAAAATTCATTTTCTAAATTGATTTTACATTAAAATCATTATAATTTTGAGATTACAAATTTCAAATTAAAATGGATCTTATTGCTAAAGTTTATTCAAATAATTAATTAAAAATTTAAAAAATTAAAATAATTCAATATCAAATATTAAATTATTTACACCACCAATTCCACAATCATGAAACTCTATTCATGTATTCAATATTTAAATCAAATTTAAATATTATCCAATTCTCCAATCCTGTTTAATTCGATAATCAAACGTTTAATTATATCGTATATAATTACTAATTCCCTTAATTCTAATTTGAATGTTTCAAATTCACTTATCACACTATTCTAAGGTTTAATCCATTTGTGAGTTAGTAGGAGGACCTAATGAACCTAATGGACCTACAAATCATGGACTCCAATGATCCGAGATTAATTGGCTAAACTTTTTAAACCGAATTAATCAACACTCGTTAACTGCTGGGTCACTCCAATAAAGCCCAGTAGTTGCACTCCTCTCACTAAGGATATATTTTTGTCCACTTGATTTAACCATAATTAGTAAGTCGACCCTTCAGAGGTTGGTCATAATAACAGTTTGGTCAAGTATTGTTTTACCCCCGAGATTACATCTTGCTTCTTTAGTCCTACCGATCCTCTAATGAACAAATTGGTTTGTGATCTAATCACTAAACCAAGTTCTTCTCGGGCCAATGAGATGATGGGAGCTGTTGTTCAAGACTTGAAATCAGTACTTAAGAGAACAACCTTTCTACTAACCCTAAACGCGGGTAGTAGTGAATTCCATCTTATACCCAATGTCCCGAACTATATACCTGATCTTACTCCTAAAATGGGAGACTTATTGAGCTGGCGTTGTTGAGTCAACCTTCACCTATGCAAATCTAAAGATAATCCTGAATGAACAGAAGTTTATAATTAGCTCAGGATTAAAGTCGAGTTACTTAGGTCATCGATTTGAAATAGTCAGTCTTAAATAGTAAACAACATTTTAAAGTAAGAGTGACTTATTTTTTAGTCCTGGTCTTATACAAACTAATTGCATAGGACGTCCTTACTCATATGTCTCCATATGAACAATTTAGGATCACATCATTTGTACTAAATGCAAAGTGGGCCACAACTGATAGTGTCACCAGAATAAGGTACCCAACCTTATTTATATACTATAGATCGTTTTGGCTATTTACTTGAACTTGATCCATCTTTATGTCTCCACATAAAGTCCAAGTATTCATATAATAGCCATGAATCTAAGTTTATTGGATTTATCTTTACAAGTGTAATTTACATATTCAATAAAAGTTTTATTGAATAAACTTCAATAATATCTTTATTGTAAATAGAATATGTTTAACATTACAAACTGCGAGTTTTAGGACATACAACCCAATAGCTTCATCCTCAAAGAAGTTCTATAGAGAGTCATCCTCTAGAACTAAGTCCATGCCTTCTTCTTCCGACACCAAAAAGTGGAAGAAGAAGAAAGGTGGAAAGGGGAAAGCCAACCCACCAGCTGCTGGCCAAAAAGGCAAGAAGGCTAAGGCTACAAAGGGAATCTATTTCCATTGCAACCATGAGGGACATTAGAAGAGGAACTGTCCTAAATACTTGAAAAAAAAAGAAGAAGACCATGCAAGGTAAATACGATTTACTTGTATTAGAGAATTGTTTAATGGAGAATGATGTTTCAACTTGGATAATTGATTCAGGCACTACTAACCATTTTGTTTTTCATTTTAGGAAATTAGTTCCTGGCGGCAACTGGAAGTTGGGGCGATGACCATGCGTGTTGGAACTGGGCACGTCATCTCAGTTGTGGCAGTAGGAGGACTCCAGCTTTTACAGAATATATATATTTTCCTTCAAAATATATTTGTTGTTTTGGGTTTGAAGATGAACTTGATTTCTGTATAGTTTTTATTAGAACAAAACTACTCTACCATTCTCTGTAAATAAAGCATTTATTTCCAAGAATGGTATTAATATTTGTTCTGCTAAGTTGGAAAATAATTTATATGTGCTAAGACTATTAGCAACTAAAGCACTCCTTAACACTGAAATGTTTAAAACCGCGTTAACTCAAAATAAAAGACTTAAAATTCCTACTAAAGAAATTGCCCGTCTTTGGCATCTAAGATTAGGACACATCAATCTCAATAGGATTGAGAGATTAATTAAGAATGGACTTCTAAGCGAGTTAGAAAAAAAATTCTCTATCTGTATGTGAGTCATACCTTGAAGGCAAAATGACTAAAAGATCTTTTACTGGAGAAGGTCATAGGGCAAAAGAACCTTTAGAACTTGCCATTCAGACCTCTGTGGTTTGATAAATGTTAAGGCAAGAGGGGGTTTTGAATATTTCATCACTTTTACTGATGGTTACTCAAGATATGGGTATGTTTATTTAATGCAACAGAAGTTTGAAACTTTTGAAAAGTACAAAGAGTTAAGGCTAAAGTTGAAAATGCATTAAATAAAACGTAAAAATATTTCGATCTGAACGAGGTGGAGAGTTTTTGGATCTTATATTCCAGAACTATTTGATAGAACATGGAATTGTATCTCAATTCTCAACAGTTGGTACACCTCAGTAGCATGGTGTATCAGAAAGGAGAAATGAACACTGTTAGACATGGTTCAATCTGTGATGAGTTATGCTTCTTTCGCTGACTGGTTTTGGGTTATCAATACATACTGCAACTTATATTTTAAACTTTATTCCATCAAAGAGTGTTACAAGAACACTTTTGGAATTATGGGATGGTCGTAAAGGTAGTTTACGCCATTTCAGGATCTGGGGTTTCCTAGCATATGTGTTTGAGACAAATCCTAAGAAACTGGAACCTCGTTCAAAATTGTGCCTATTTGTAGGCTACCCCAAAGAAACGAGAGGTGGTTACTTCTACGATCCTAAAGAAAATAAAGTATTTGTGTCGACAAATGCTACATTTTTAGATGAAGATCATGTAAGCCACACAGTAAGATTGTGTTGAATGAACTTTTCAAGGAAACTACTGAACCTTCAACAAGAGTTGTTGAAGAACCCAACACCTCAACAAAAGTTGTTGAAGTTAGTTCATCTAGTAGGTCATGTCCACCTCAATTGTTGAGATAACCTCGACGTAGTGGGAGGGTTGCAAATCCGCCATTACATGGGTTTAACAGAAATCTTAGCTATGGTAGCTGACGGAGATGTTGAGGATCCATTATCTTACAAAAAGACAATGGAGGATGTTGACAAAGATGAGTGGATCAAAGCGATGGGTTTTGAAATAGAGTCTATGTACTTCAATTCTTTTTGGGATCTTGTAGATCAACCTGATGGGGTAAAACTTATAGGTTGCAATGGATCTACAAGAGAAAATGGGGTGCTGATGGAAAGGTGCAAACCTTCAAGGCTAGACTCGTGGCAAAGGGTTATACCCAAGTTTAGGGAATCAACTACGATGAGACTTTCTCACTTGTTGCCATGTTGAAGTCTATCCTGATCTTCCTATCCATTGTCTCATTTATGACTAAGATTTAGCAAATGGACGTCAATACTGCTTTTTTGAATGACAATCTTGAGGATACCATTTATATGGAGTAGCCCGAGGGATTTATAACCCAAGGTCAAGAGCAAAAGGTTTGCAAGCTTAATCGGTCCATCTATGGATTGAAGCAAGCTTCTTGATCTTGGAATATAAGATTTGATACTGCGATTAAATCTTATGGCTTTCATCAAAATGTTGATGAGCCTTGTGTATACAAGAGGATCATCAACAATTCAGTAGCTTTTCTAGTGTTTGATGCGTGTTGTTTTATACGATGAAATAATGGTAAGGATTGCGTTGATGGAAAATGCATTGAGCATGCAAGTTTTCTCAGTAAGATCCAAGTATAAATCCTACTGAGTTTCCTGGTAAGCCTAGGGTCGAACTCAGGGACTAAGAAAAACAATATGCAATGGTAATTTTTAGATCGCTTTGCGGTAACAAATAAATCAAGTGGTTGGTTGGTTTGTTGTTTACAGTATAAAATGTATGCGGCAGAGTTGAGAAAAGAGTTAATAATATGAAAGATGGGATGAATATACGGGGGAATGGGTTGAGAAGGGGTTTAGCTAACACTCCCTAGGATTGCGTTCATTGTTATGCGATCATGCTACATACATACAATAGCAAATCATCTCTCAATGCAAATGCTACACTTCCAGTTTTAGAACTCATGCGATATATGCGATGATTTCTATAGGACTTACACATAAGCCTCTATTCTTGTCTATGCGATGATGATTGACACACACACATACAAGGCGACCGCATACTACCATAACCTATCTTTAGGGTACATGCGATGCATGTTGACAAACAAAGCTTATCTCTAGGGCTTTATCTCTTGCTTATGCAGATCTAATCTTACTCTCTCGAGTCTAGATTCTAACCTAGCTCTCTTAAGTCTTAGGTTCTTTCTTTAGACTCTCTCTCGAGTAACTCTAAAAGGGTGATGTACGCAACATAAGACAAGATGATCGCATGCAATGAAGATCCTAGGTCATGTTAGCTAAGTACTTCTCAACCCATTTGACAATTTTAGCTACTCGTGCATATTTTACAGAGAGTGAACAGATGTAGAAAAGCGAGTTTCATTCTATATATATAAAATTGAAGTACAGAATGACAATGCAGAATAAGAATAAAGAGCCTGGTGGAAATTTCTTGCTTCCCAAGGCTTTTATACTGTTTTTCTCTACTCTGCTCAAAAGATATTCTTGCTCTCGCAAGAGTCTGCCTTCTCCTGTTTTTCCATGCCTCCTGGTTTCTCTCTCGAGCTGACCAGGACGATCTTCCGATATCTTTTTCCTTCTCTCGCTTCTGCCTTCTAAGTATATGAAAACTAAGAACAAGAACTCTAAGGCTGGGTGAACTAACTAACTGAACGAACTCCCTCATTGGAGATGGCCCTCGGTATTTATAGAGCTTTAGAGTAAGAAGCTTCTTCTCTTTTATGATTGCACTGATGGGATGACATTAATTCTCTGTCTGATGCGCCGAATAATTGTCACCGAAAAGTTGAGTGTACTTGCTACAGTAGGTCGTTAACGGCTTGTCAACTTAATTCGGAATCAATCGTCATTAGCTTTCTATCCCATCGTGATTTATTAAGCTTTCACCCAGATGCGCCCATCTTGATGTGCTGGCTCTATGCGGCCACCTTCTTAAGCAGATATTTGCGAACGCGAATGATCGCATAGCCTTGCGGCTGCAATCTCTTAATGCGCTCGGACGATGATTTCTTCGGGATCGCATTTTCGCCTTGCGTCAACACATTTTCCTGTATAAAATACATAAGTTAGTTGTTTTAATGCGATGGATGCATGCGATTGCAATGTTGTGAAATTAATGCTTTTGGATGCAATATTGTATATTTTTACTAACGCAATCTTGCATTGTTTTATAACTTTGCGCTGTAATAACGTGCATTTCTGCCCGTTATCAATGTTGTATATAGATGATATCCTCATCACTAGGAATGATGTAGGACTACTGACTGAAATTAAGAATTGGCTAGCGACCCAATTCCAAATGAAAGATTTGAGAGAGACATAGTTTGTTTTAGGCATTCAGATCTTTAAAGATTGAAAGAACAAAACATTAACTCTATCTCAGGCATCATACATTGACAAAATGCTTGTCAAGTTTTCGATGCAAAACTCCAAGAGTGGTTTACTACCTTTCAGGCATGGAGTTATATTGTCCAAGGAATACTATCCTAAGACATCTCAAGAGGTTGAGGAAATGAAATGGATCCTCTATGCATCAACTATTGGCAGCTTGATGTATGCGATATTATTACTAGACCTGACATCTGCTATGCGTTGAGAATAGTCAGCATATATCAGTCTAATCCACGATATGATCACTGGACTGCCGTTAAGAACATCCTCAAGTATCTACGGTGAACGAGGGACTACATGCCCATGTATGGTTCTAAGGATTTGATCTTTATAGGATACACAAACTCTGATTTTCAAACTGATAAGGATTCTAGGAAATCCACATTTGGATTAGTGTTCACTCTTAACGGAGGGGGAGTAGTTTGGAGGAGCACCAAGCAGTGGTGCATTGCTGACTCCACCATGGAGGCTGAGTACGTAACGACTTGTGAATCTGCTAAGGAAGTTGTGTGGCTTTGGAAATTTCTAACTCATCTGGAAGTGGTTCTAGACATGTTAAAGCCCATCACCCTTTATTGTGATAATAGTGGTACTGTGGCTAATTCCTGAGAGCCTCATAGTCACAAATGTGTGAAACATATAGAGTAGAAGTATCATCTCATCTAAGAGATTGTGCATTGAGGAGACGTGATCGTCACGCAGATAGCTTTGGAGCATAACATTATTGATCTATTTACAAAGGCCTTCATGGCTAAGGTATTTGAGGGTCACCTGTAGAGTATGGGTCTACGGGATAGGCTACATATAGTCTTGGACAACAGGGAGATTTAGTATCAGACACGTTTTATGCCCTAGTTTATTTATTTGTTTACTTGTATATTAGTATGACTTATATACTATATACACCACTAGCTTTAGGACAAGTGAGAGATTGTTGGTGTTGATGCTCTAAATCTTGTAGGGTCCTGTAGTTTGTAATTGTATTGTACAAAAAATTTACTTATTCAATAAAATATGAGATATTTTATTTGACATTTAGTAGCATTAAACCCTAAAATCGATAAACTAACATCCAAGGTTATCTTCTGTAGCTTAAACATGTATGTAGAGACATACAAGTGGATCATGTTTAATTGATAACCTAAATGGTTTGTAGTAAATGGATAAGACTGGATACCTTATCTTAGTGACACTACGAGTACGACTCGCTATTGTTGTAAAGTGCTACAAATGATCTGATCTTGATCATTCATGTAAAAACATGCGAGTGGGGGTATTCTACGTAAAGGAATTTGTATAACACCAGATCACGAAATGACTAGCCTCATTATATAACGTCATTCATAATAGACTTACATTTCATCAAAATGATCATAGGTGACATGACCTGAATCCTGAGTGAGTTATGAACTCTTACCTATGAAGGCAGTCCTTTGATTTGTATGAGTGAGAGTGGTTAGATCGTTGACTTAACAAGCCTACCATTTTGGGGATTCGTTTGATTGAGGAGCTGAGAACACAGTTACATAAGACAGAATTCACTCCTTCCCCAACGTAAGGTAAAGTAGATAAATTGCTCCCTTAAAGGTTAATTCGGGGCTTAAATAATGTGGCGTCACACCCTCTCCTGGTCTGAGAGGGGTTTGGTCATAGTTGGACTATGACTTATTATTCGTTAGAGGGATCAGTGGTACTTAAAGAGTTAGATGTAACTATAGAGACAAAACGGTAATTTTGGCCTTGCTGTACTTACGAACAATTTATGAAAGGCCATCACACTGTTGACTGGTTATATCGAATGGACACAAAAATATATTTATAGTGCGAAGAGTGCAACTGTCGGTCTTTAGTGGAGTGCTTGATAATTAATGGATGTTGAATAATGTAATTAAAGGAATTTAATTAATTATTCATGTACCATTAGAGCTTTAAGCAACAGGTCCATGAAGTCCCCTCTGTAGCTCAATAGGGATTAAATGAAAATAAATTTTGGATTAATTTGAATTGTTCAAATTAATTGAGAGGATTACTTATATGTGATAGAATTAATTTAATTTAATTATATATGATATAATTACTATAATGTATTTGATACGTTATAATATTAATTATGTGAATTTGATTCGTAAAATTAAATTTAGTATAAATTAGATTTATATTAAATACCGTGCATTAATGAGAGAATTAAACTATAGGTTATATTGTATTGGATACTATAAGTTATATGTTATATTTGATATAACATATAGTTTTATATATATTATATGATGAAGTGGTTATCATATAAATATATATTAATCTTTTATTAAAATAATTTTTCTTTTATTTATTTTAATTTTTGAAAAATTATTTTGGGAGGGAGTTGGCAACTCCCCCTTTTTCTCTCTACAACGTGCAGGTGTGAGTGGTGATTAGATAGGTTGGTTTTTCTCCTTCTTCCAAATTTGAGTTTTTACAGAGAACTCTGTGAAAAACTGATAGAAGAAATCCCTAAGAAAAAATTCTCAAGTTCTCACCCTCTCGTTCTCTCAATCTCACTCCCTCTCTTCCAAAATACCAAGAGCCCATCCTTAGATTCTCATCCTAGAGAATAAATGGGAAACTTTCGTAGTGTTGGCCAAATTAGGATTTTGAGTTTGTGGCCATTTTGGAGAAGGAATCATACGTCAAGATCGGATCTTCAAGGGTGAGTCCTCCTTATTTCTCTTTTCTCAATTTCCATTTGGCGTGTTGTAAATTTTTTTTTTTTGTTGCTTAATGATTATGTAAAATTGTATGATTTTGTAAAATTGGGATTTGGGTTTGATTCCCGCTTCCACTCACGAACCTTAACCGGTTCTTTCAGTAAGGGTTATAATATATAGTTGGGATGTATGGATGTATATATGTTATTCATAAATTTCATTTCTTTATTATATAAATGTTATGTATATTGAGTAATGAAATGGGGATTGCATGAAGCATGTCATTACTTTAAGTAATTTTATAATTGTTATATTTTTTCCTAAATATAATGTCAAATGCAATGTATGGTTTTTATTTTTTTCATTTGATTTTATAATTGTTATAATTAAATGAAATTAGAAATTAAAATAAATAATAAAAAATTGCATGAATATTTAGGTTAAAATCATTTTTTAAATAATTTAAAATATGATTCATATAGATCTAAGTTCACAATATTTCTAATATGATTAGAAATTAGTTTAATCTTTTTAATCAATTTAATAGGATTAAATTGGCTTTAATAAGATTAAAATTGTAGCAAAGGGACCTTTATCTAAGGTAACTTTGTCTACGTTGGGGTATTTAAGTTGATGGAAATGGAACACCCCTACCTAGGAACTGACCTGGAAGGTGAATTAGATAGATTTGCTACAAGCATACAATTATGGATTAAAGTTTGTTAAAATGTTTAATGAACATTAATTAAAATTGTTTAACTATCCAAAGTAAGTGTTACTTTTGAGCAAACTTAAACAATCACTTAGTAAAATAAATAGCCGTACTTTTATAAGTTAAGTTAACCCTAGGTAAAACACTCAGCGGGAGGAAAATGGGGTATATGATACTTCATTTTTCTTTTCCACATTTCTCCCTCATAGTTTACACCGTGAAACCTATACTCCACCTCGAGACATCTTTGCTTGTGTCCCCCTACGAATGGTATTTGTATAGGTAAATATCAAGGTGAATGGAGAGAGTGTTTATAGTTAGTGGGAATGGGACGCATGTCAACACATTCCACAGTTTCTCTCATTAGTTTGTAGTAAATTTGAATGCTTGGCCTTGAGACACCTTTGCTTGTGTCTCCTTATGGATGACATTTGCATGACTTTTTACTCAAACTTCAGAAATGGATAGGGTTGCTTTAGTTTTTGCCCCAATCGGTGTTTCTCTATGGTTGGCTCATTAAGACATAACTCTAGAATATAAAATGAGGGGTTACATTGACAAGAAAATGTTAAGCTAGTTAACAATTTCTAGACCGAACAATGGTGACTGATATTTACAGGAACAAGAAGTTGTTCTGTATATTGGTTGAGATAGTCTCATTTCAGAGAAGGGGTATCTGATCACCCTACGATGACTTTTACTTTGCCTCACTGAAATATCATTACGAAAAAGATGTCACATAGGGTGCATTAAATTATTTTGCTAAATTTTATTGGTTTTTCAAACTGGTAATGCATGAATACTAATATAAATAAATTGTATGTTTCAGCAAATTTTCAAAAATGACTTCCATAACGTTAAATATGTCGTTGTCGACAAATTAACAGAAAATAATTACATCACCTAGAAGAACACTATGAATACAGTTCTAATTATCGATGATTTAAGATTTGTCCTGGTGGAGGAATGTCCTCCAGTCCCAGTTTCAAATTCCACTCAAAACGTTAAGGAGGCATACGAGCATTGGGTATGGAAAAATGAAATGGCTCGAGCATATATCTTGGCAAGCCTTTCTAAATTCTTGGCTAAGAAGCATGAGCCCATGCTCACTGCCCGTGAGATCATGGAGTCCCTGCAGGGAATGTTCGGACAATTGTCCGCTCAACTCAGGCATAACACTCTTAAATTCATCTTCAATGCCCGTATACAAGAGTGGATCTCTAATCGAGAAAAAGTTCTAAACATGATGGTTCACATTAATGTGGTTGAGATGAACGAGTCTGTCATTGATGAGGCTAGTCAGGTTATCTTCATCTTGGAAACTTTTCCAAAAATTTTCTTATAGTTCCATAGTAATGCTTGATGGAACGAACACATGTGCAACGGAAGGAAAAAAAGATATAAAGTACTCTAATTAGGTTAATTTCAAAGAAACGCATGCAATTAAATTAACTACAAAGGGATAAAAGAAATACAACCTTTGTAGACTCAAGTCTTCTCCAAATCAGCTCCAATCTCCTCACGAACGGTTTGTAGACTACCATGAGACTCTTCGCGACTATTCTCCAGCCTTAGAACAGGATGGTGGGATCCAGTGAGTGACTAATTTGGAAAGGAAAAGGCTAAGTATTTGAGAGAAAATAAGGGTTGAGATTATCAAATAATCTCATAAAATTCCACTTAGCCAAGAGTTGTAAAATTCATAAAACTCTTCTTTTTAAAGGTCATTTCATGCAAAACATTCAACTTTAAATTTGATAAGAATTTGACACTAAAAAATCCACCAAATCAAAGTGGGATTAGTGGGGCAAGTGTCTTCAATTGAAGACAACACTTAGCAATGCAAATGTTGACATTGCTCACTCATAATTGTTGGATTTTTCCACTAACTTGGTCAAAGTTCAAAGTTTGACTCTCAGAGTCTAAAGTCAACAATTTTGACTTTTTGACTTCTAAAGTCAAAAGTCAACATTTTGACTTTCATTGCATTTTTTGCCTAGTAAAAAATTTTGACCAATTCCATTTAATTTCAAAATTAATTCTAATAATTAATTTTGAAATTAAATTAATATCAAATAATTAATTAAAAAATTTAGTTATTTAATTTAATATTAAATCTAACACTAATCCAATTAATATGAATCCCTATTCATAATCTTGATATTTAAATCTTATTTAAATATATTCTATTTTTTCTCTCTCTTTATGTTTAATTCACAATTAAACATTACGTTAAATATATCATATATATTTAACACCTTCCTCCAAAAATAGAATTCAAACATTTCAATTTCGTTCGTCATACTATTCTAAGGTTTAGTGCGATATGAGCTAGTAGAGAGACCTCAAGGATCTACAGATCATGGGCTCCAATGATCCGAGATTAACCGACTAAACTCTTTAACCTAATTAATCACCATTTGTTAACTACCAGGTCACTCCAGTAAATATCATTAGTTGCATTCCACTCACTGTAGATATATTGTGTCCACTCGATATAACCATAATTAGTAAGTTAATCCTTCACAGATTTTCCGTAATGACGTTTCAATCAAAAGTTGTTTTACCCCTGAAATTACATCTTACTCCTTAAGTCCCGCTGATCCTCTAATGAACAACTAATTTGTGATCCAATCACTAAATTGAGTCCTTCAGGCTAATGAGAGGGTAGGGTTCTTTGTTCAAGACCTAGAGTCAGCACTTAAGAGAATAACCTCTCTAGTATCCCTAAAAGCGAGTAGGAGTGAATTTCGATTTGCACCCTATGTCCCCAGCTATCTCTCTTGTCTTACCCTTGAAATGGGAGGCTTATTGAGCCGATGCTGTTGAGTCAACCCTCACCCATGCAAATCTAAAGATAATCCTGAATAAACAAGAGTTCATAGTTAACTCAGGATTAAGGTCAAGTTACCTAGATCATCACTTTGAAATAGTCAGTCTTAAACAGTAAACAACGTTATCAAGTAAGAGTGGCTTATTTCTTGGTCCGATCTTATACAAACTCATTGCATAGGATGCCCCCGCTTCTCATGTCACTACATGAACAAATTAGAATCACTTCATTTGTAGCACTTTACAAAAAATTATAACAACTACAGAGTGGGCAACATCCGATAGTGTTACCAGATTAAGGCACCCAACCTTATTCATATACTATAGACTGTTTTGACTATTTACTCGAACTTGATCCATCTTTATGTTGCCACATAAAGTTCAACTGTTCATATAATAGCCATGGATCTTATGTTTATTGGATTTAGGTTCTTTCGAAAACGAAATGAGCAATTCATACATTCAATAACAACTTTATTGAATAAAACCTCAATAACATCTTTATTGATAATAGAATAAGTTCATTGTTTACAAACCACGAGTTTTAAGACATAAAACCCCAACAATACTGTTATGAACAAGATTGACTACAACCTGACCACCTTGCTCAATGAGCTGCAAACTTTTCAATCCTTGATGAAAATCAAGGAATAGAAGGGTGGGACAAATGTTGCCTCGTCCCCTAAAAAGTTCTACAGAGGTTTGACCTCTAGAACTAAGGTAAGTAAAGTTTTTATTTACAAAAATAGTATTAATATTTGTTCTACTAATCTAGAGGATAATCTATATATGCTAAAACCATTAGCAATTAAAGCTCTCCTAAATATTGAACTGTTTAAAACTGTGGTAACTCAGAATAAAAGACCAAAATTTTCTCCTAAAGTAAATGCCAATATTTGGCAACTAAGATTAGGACACATAAATCTCAATAGGAATAAGAGACTGGTTAAGAATCGACTTCTAAGTGAGTTAGAAGAAAATTCTTTATCTGTATGTGAGTCATGCCTTGAAGACAAAATGACTAAAAGAACTTTTACTGGAAAAGGTCATAGGGACAAAGAACCCTTAGAGCTTATACATTTAGATCTTTATGGTCCGATGAATGTTAAGGAAATGGAATGGTTAAATGTTTCATCACTTTTACTGATGATTATTCCAGATATGGGTATACTCATTTAATGTAACATAAGTCTGAAGCTTTGAAAAGTTCAAGAAGTACAAGGCGAAAATTGAAAATGCATTAAATAAAACAATTAAAATATTTCGATCTGATCGAGGTGGAGAGTATATGGATCTAAAATTCCAAGACTATTTGATAGAACATGGAATTGTATCCCAACTCTCGGCACCTGGCACACCTCAGCAGAATGGTGTATTATAAAGGAGAAATCAAACCCTGTTGGACATGGTTCGATCTATGATCAGTTATACATCCTTACCTGACTCGTTTTTGGGTTATGCAATACAGACTGCAACTTACATTTTGAACTGCATTTCATCCAAAAGTGTTACTGGAACACCTAGGGAGTTATGGAAGGATTGTAAATGAAGGATATTTAAACAAAGATCTCCATGAGGTGTGGAAGTGGATCGTTCCAAATCCCATTCAGAATGAACACAAGAATTACAGTCTTAAATGAAAACGAACAGATTATTGATAACGAACAAAAATGCATGTTATTACAGCGCAAAGTTATAAAACAATACGGATTGCGTTGATAAAAATATACAATATTGCATCCAAAAGCATTAAGTTCACAATATTGCGGTCACATGCGTCCATCGCATTAAAATAGCTAACTTGTGTATTTTTGTGCAGAAAATGCGTTGACGCAAGGCGGAAATGCGATCCACAAAAATTAACGTCCGAGCGCATTAAGAGATTGCGTTAACGCAAGGCTATGCGACCATTTGCACTCGCGAATATCTGCTTAAGAAGGTTTCCGCATAGAGCCGACGCATCTTGGTGGACACATCTGGGTGAAAAGCGTAATAAATCACGATGGGACAGAAAACTAATGACGGTCGAGTCCGAATTAAGTTGACAAGCCGTTAACAACCTACTGTAGCAAGTACACTCAACTTTTCGGTGACAAATATTTATTGTATCAGACAGATAATTAATGTCATCCCATCAGTGCAATCATAAGAGAGAAGAAGCCTTTCACTCCAAAGCTCTATAAATACCAGAGGCCACCTTTAGTAAAAGAGTTCGTTTAGTTAGATAATTTTCCCTGTAGATAGAAGTAGCCTTGTTCTAGCTTTCTTTACTTAGAAGGCGGAAGCGAGTGAAGGGAGATTATATGGAGAGATCGTTCCGGTGAACTTGAAAGAGTGTGGGAAGCGTCGAAACCAGAGAGAGGGCCAACTCTTGGGGAAGCAAGAACATCTTTGAGTAGAATAGAGATAACAGTGTAAAAGCCTTGGGAAGCGAGGAATTACAACAGGCTCTCTACCCTTGTTTTCCATTGTCATTTTGTACTCTTAACTTATTTATATAAATGGAAATTGCATCTTTATATATGTTCACTCTCTGTACAATATACACGAGTAGCTAAATCTGTCTAATGGGTTGAGAAACACTTAGCTAGCATAACTGGGGATCTTCATTCTATGCGATTATCTTGTATTATGTATGCGTCATTCGTCCATTAGAGATACTCGAGAGGGTAGTCTAAGGATAGAGTCTAGGCTTGGAAAAGTCAGGTTAGAATCTAGGCTCGGGAGAGTCAGATTAGAATGCATAATCAAGAGATAGAAGCTTAGGAATAAGCACTATTTGCTATTAACGCATCGCATGCATCCTAGAGATAGGTTATGATTGTATACATCACCTTGTCCTAATGTGCATCTTGCATCATCACATAGGAAAAAAGTAGAGACTTCGGAATAAGCTCTATAGACACTATCACATTCATCGCATTCGTCCTAAAATTAGGAGCCACCGCATTTGCATTGGAAAATGATTTGCTGTCGCATTAGTGTAGCATGATCACATAGTTTGACGCATTCTCGGGAAACGCTAGCTAAAGATCTTTTCAACCCGTTCCGCAGCATACTCAGTGTATCTGTCGCATAATTACTCTTATCTCAAATCCACCGCATACATTTTATACTATAAACAACAAACCAACAAACTCTTTGATTTATTTATTACTGCAAAGTGATCTTGAAATTATCACCATATATTGTTTACCTTAGTCCCTGAGTTTGACCCTGGGCTTACTAGGAACTCAGTAGGATTTATACTTGGGTCATGCTGAGAAAATTTGTTTGCACAACGTATTTTCCATCAACGCAATCCTTACCATTATTTCATCACATAAAATAATGCATCAATTATGCATAAACAGAAATTACCAGCATGCTATAAGAGGATACCCTTCACAAATCGCTTGTAAGTACAACTAGGCCAATTTACTATTTTGACCCTATAGTTATATCTAACTCCTTAAGTACCACTGATTCCTCTAATGAACAATAAGTCATAGTCCTACTATGACTAAGTCATATCTTCCAAATAGAGGGTTTGACCACTATGTTCAAGACCCGAAATCAGCTCTTAAGGGAGCAATTTATCTACTTACCCCTACTTCAGGGAATGAGTGAATTTTGTCTTGTGTAGCTGAGTTTCTAGCTCCCCAATTAGACAAATCCCCGAAAAGGTAGGATTGTTGAGTTGGCAATCTGGCCACTCTCACCCATACTAATCAAAGGACTGCCCTCATAGGCAGGAATTCCCAACTCACTCAGGATTAAGGTCATGTCACCTATGATCATTTTAGTGAAATGTAAGTCTCAATTATCAACAGATTTATATAAAGAGACTAATCATCTCGTGGTTTGGTTATACAAACTCTTTGTATAGGATACCCCCACTCGTATGTCTCCACATGAATAGTCAGGATTAGACCATTTGTAGCACTTTATAACACTTGTAAATATCAACAAAGTGGGTCATATTCATAGTGTCACCAGGATAAGGTATACTTCTTTATCCATCTACTACAGACCATTTAGGTTATTACTTAAGTCATGATCCACTTGTATGTCTCACATACATGCTTAAATTACATGAAATAACCACTGATCTTAGTTTATTGGATATGAGTAAATGCAAATAAAATAACATTTATTTTATTAAAAACAATGTGTACAAAATGTTTACAAACTATGAGTCCACCGAGAGAATTAGGACACCAATCCCAACAATCTCCCACTTGTCCTAACACCTCAGGAGACTAATGTACAATACATAAAAACAGTACAATATAACTAGGACATACTCTATACCCTAGTATCATCTCCCACTTGCCCTAGACAAGGTTCCACATGTACCGTAGACCCAGACTTTCCAGATGACCCTCGAACACTTTAGCCGTGAGAGCTTTTATAAATGGACCAGCAACGTTGTGCTTTGATGCGATCTTCGTGACTATCACATCATCACAATTCACAATCTCCTTGATCAAATGACATTTCTGTTCAATATGCTTGGCTCTTCGATGATTCCGAGGTTCCTTTGAATTTTCCACAGCCCCGCTGTTATCATAATAGAGTGTGATCGGCAAAGACATATTTGGAACAACTTCCAAATCTGTAAGGAACTTCCTAAGCTAAACACCGCTTTACCAACCTCACAAGCGACTACATAATCGACTTCCATAGTGGAGTCCGTGATGCGTCCTTACTTGATGCTTCGCTAAACTACAACCCTTCCATTTAGAGTGAACACTGACCTTGATGTTGATTTCCGAGAATCTCTAATAGTCTGAAAGTCAGAGTCTGTGTATCCTGTAAGGATCAAATTCTTTTCTCCAGACACGAGCATATAGTCTCTTGTTCTCCGAAGATACTTGAGAATCGTTTTGACCACCGTCTACTGATCTAATCTTGGATTGGACAACGACTTACAATCCCTATTGCATAGCAAATGTCAGGTCTAGTACATAACATTGCATACATGAAGCTTCCAACAGCCGAAGCATAGGGAATCCATCTCATTTTCTCAATCTTTTGAGGTGTCTTAGGACATTGTTCTTTAGACAAAATAATTCCATGCCTGAAGGGTAATAAACCCCTCTTGAAATTCTATATTGAGTACTTGATCAACATCTTGTCAATGTACGATGCCTGAGACAAGGCCAACCTCTTGTTCTTACAATCCCTAATGTTCTGGATCCCTAGAACATACCGCGCTTGTCACAAATCTTTCAGTTGGAATTGGGCGGCTAGCCACGTTTGATTGTCAGTCAGAAAACCTACATCATTCCCAATGAGTAGGATATCATCCACATACAGTACTAGGAAACCTACTGAGATGTTGATGATTTTCTTGTAAACAAAAGGCTCATCAACATTCTGATCAAAACCAAATGATTTGATCGCACTATCAAATCTAATGTCCCAAGATCTAGATGCTTGTTTCAGCCCATAAATGGACCTATTAAGCTTGCAAACCTTTTGCTCTTGATCTGGAACAATGAATCCCATTGGTTGAGCCATGTAGATGGTCTCCTCAAGATTACCATTCAGAAAGGAAGTCTTGACGTCTATTTGCCATATCTCATAATCATAAAATATGGCTATGGATAGGAGAATCCTGATAGACTTCAACATGACAACAGGTGAGAAAGTTTCCTCATAGTCCACTCTCTCGACTTAGGTATAACCCTTTGCCACGAGTCTAGCCTTAAAGGTCTGCACCTCGTTTTCTCTTGTAGATCCACTTACATCCTATAGGTTTTACCCCATCAGGCTGATCCATAAGTTCCCAGATAAAATTGAAGTACATAGACTCCATTTCCTGATTAATGGCTTTAATCCACTCATCTTTGTCAACATCCTCCATTGCTTGCTTATAAGACAATGGATCCTCAACTCCATTGCTAGCTAAACCCATATAGCATTCCGGTGGGTTCATAACCCACCCACTATGTCGAGGGTGTCTCAACTCTTGAGATGGTTGACTAGATGAACCGACGTCAACAACTCTTATTGACCTATCAGTCTTTTCAAAAACTCTTGTTGAACTCTCAGTAGTCTCACTAGAAATCTCATGTAAAACAAGCTTGCTTTGTGGCTTATGATCCCTTATGTGGTCTTCTTTCAAGAAGATAGCATTTGTCGACACAAACACTTTATTCTCTCTCAGATCATAGAAGTATCCACCCCTTGTTTCCTTGGGGTAGCCTACAAAGATGCAAACATTCGAACCCCGTTCCAACTTTTTAGGGTTAGCCACTAGCACGTGGGTCAGACATCCCCAAATTCTGAAATGGCATAAACTACCTTTACGACCTCTCCATAGTTCAAAAGGTGTTTCAGAAACACTTTTTGAGGGAATGTTGTTCAAAATGTAACATGCAGTCTCCACTGCAAATCCCCAAAACAAGTCTAGAAGATGAGTATAACTAATCATTGACCGAACCATGTCCAACAGGGTCATGTTTCTCATTTTTGATACACCATTCTACTGAGGTGTACCTAGAACCAAGAGTTGGGATGTGATTTCATGTTCTATCATATAGTTCTGAAATTCTAAGTCCATATAATCTCCACCACAATCAGATTGTAGTATTTTTATCTTCTTACCTAATAAGTTTTCAGCTTTAGTTTTATACTCCTTGAACTTTTCAATAGCATTAGACTTATGTTGCATTAGGTATAGATACCCATATCTTGAATAATCATCTATGAAAGAGATGAAATATTCATACCCACCTCAAGCTCTAACACTCATCGGACCACAAAGGTCTAAATGTATAAGCTCCAAGGTTTCCTTGGCTCTATAATTTTTTCTAGTAAAAGGTCGTTTGGTCATCTTGCCGTCAAGGCATGATTCACATATCGGCAAGGAGTTTTCTTCTAAACCATTTAGAAGTCCACATTTCACCAACTTCTCAATCATATTGAGGTTGATGTGACCCAACCTTAGATGCCAAAGATGGGTTTTTTTCTTAGGAGAAACCTTTGGTATTTTTGTAGTTTTCGCTGTTTTGAACATTTCAGTATTAAGCAAGGCTTTTATGACTAACGACCTTAGTACATATAAGTTATTTTTCATTGAACCAAAACCAATCTCCATTCCATTCTTGAAAATAAACACTTTATTCTCAGTTAAGAAGACAATATAACCCTGTTCAACCAGACATAAGTTCCTCTTGATATGAGGAACTACAAAAAAATTATCTAGTAATAGATAACGTTTCTTGTCCAAAAATAACTTCAGCCTGCCTACAGCAACAGTTGAAAAAACCTCACCAATACCGACTCAAAGAACTAAATCCTTAGTAGGAAGAACTTACGTGATTAGTAGCACCTGAATCAAGTATTCAAGCAGAATCATCATTCTCTACCAAACACGTCTCCAAGACAAATAAATCACATTTACTGTCTTTAGACTTCTTCCTCTTCTGAAGAGTAGTGGGATCGATATCAGAACCTAAATAAGCTCCAAGTTCCATTTCAGAGAACAATTCTCGTCCATGAACTTTTCCAGAGTCAACAATAATTGCTTTCTCTTTTAGTCCCTTGACATTCAAGAAAGATTGGAGGTTATCTTGGGAACTGACATTACTGGTTCCTTTATCATCCATCCCATTTTGCTCAAAAAGTGAGAACTGACATTCAAATAATTCTTGCAACGAGTCCATGATCTCACATGCAATGACCATATTCTCAACCCTGTTGGCTAATGCATCAACTATGCTAGTCAAAATATGAAGTCAGGCCATCGAATTAGCCTTCATCCACACCTCATATGCATTATGAACATTTCGCGATGCATCAAGGGTCGGGACTTGAGGACACTCCTCGACCATGACAAACTTGAGGTTGTTTACCACGAAATATGTTTTAAGAGGATTTTTCCGATGTATGTAATCGGTCAAATTAAAAGAGGCAACTAACGGAAAATCATACATGTTGCTAAAAAAACAAATACATTGATCTACATTATATTTTAGCAAATACTCTTTAAAAAAAAATCCAATTTGGTTTAGCAAAATCTAAATGAAACTCGTGTGACATCTAGTTTTGCAATGACGCTTCAGTGGTTTAGGACAAAAGCCACCGAAGGGTAGTCAACTTATCCCTCCTCTGAATTAAGGCAATCTCAACCAGTCATTAATATTAGAACAACTCTTGTTCCTATAACGACTAGTCATCATTGATTTGGTCAAGAAATCATTAACTTGCTTAACAATTTCCCATAAGTGTGACCCTTCATTTTAGATCCTAGAGTTTCACCTCAGGCAGCAAATCCAAAGGGGGAAAAATTCGATTGGGGTAAAAACTAAAGCGACTCTATCCATTTTTGGAGTTCACCTTGATATTGACCAACCGCACAAAGCATCCAAAGGGGGACGCTCCTAGGGCGCCACAAGACTGTGCAAAAAGATCTCACCGTGCAAACCAATGAAGGAGACTATAGGACATATTGACACACAACCTTTACCCACTTACTATAAATACTCTATCTGTCCACCTTGATATTGACTCATGCAAACACCATCTGAAGGGGGATGCTCCCAGAGCACCACGATGCCAACCATGAATCTCACGACATGAACATTCAAGGAGAAACGTGAGTTGCATTGACATATCATATATATCTTTTCCTCCCACTGAGTATTTTATAACCTAAAGTTTAGTTTACTTAGAAAAAACGCGGCTATGATTTTAACTAAGTGGATTTTTTGGATTTCCCAAAAGTAATGATTACTTTATAAAGTTGAACAACTTTTGATCATCATTCATTAATCTCTTTAACGAAGTCTTTGATCAATTGTTTCATGCTTGTAGCAAATCTATATAATTCACCTTTCCAGGTAGGTTCCAGGTAGGGGTGTTCTGTTTCCGTCAGCTTAAATATACCAGCCTAGACAGAACTCGCCTTAGACAAAAGGTCTCTCATAGATAGATTTAATACAAATTTAATATTTTATTCAAATCAATTTAATCCTATTAAATCGATTCAAAATATTAAACTTAGGTATCTAATTTCATTAAAACCAAGAACTTAGGTCTATCTCAATCAAATTTTAAAACCCTTTTAAAAACATAAGTTCACCTAAGTTCGCATACAACTCTTTCTTATTAATTTTAATTATAGTTTCCATTATAACTCTTATAAACAGACACAATTAAAACCAACCACAATGCAAAGCAACACATATAAGGCATTCATTACTCTTATAAATAAGCCTAAGTGTCATGCTCCATGCATTGTTCATTCATTACTACTGGTATATAACACTTATATAACAAAGCACTGAACCAAGCATACATGCTCTCATACACCCTTATGCTATAACTCTTATAATATAAAGATGATGCATGAATATGATTAATGCATGCATACATATAACTCTTATATTATATGATGCATGAGCATGCTTTCTTGTAATTTCATCATGCCATTTACTATATTATAACACTTATAATATATGATGCATGAATAAAATGCATAAACTAAAGTGGGTTTAAATCTATATGTCATACATTATGGCATATAAACAAACATACATCTCATGTACATTAAGTAAAAGTTGATGGACCAGGATAATTAGCCTCAAATACTGAAAAAAAACAAAGCTAACTATTACAAAGAGCAATAAGTCCACCAGTTCAAACAGGAAAACCGGGTCTTGAACCGTCTGGGCGAAGATCGCGTCTTCTTGATCATGTAACAACTTCTTGTGATCGTCTAGCAACGTTGTAAGAGCATAAACGATCATTTAGCAATGATCAGGTACCTTTGACTATGCGATGAAGCATGAAGGTCACGTGATCATGCAACGCATGTCTAAATGATCAAAGGGACGACAACGATGCGGTGAAGCATAATCATCTAAACAATCGCTGAGCAAGTGTAAGGTATCGTATACTGAGTGATCGTGTAGTCAGTGACTATGCGATGAAGCATGTTGAACTACACGATCATTTAGTGCGCGTGGCTATTAAACGATGAGCATCAAATATTCTATGCGATCGTTTACCTCAAACGTCCACGCGATCAAGCAGCCAACGCTATGCGATAGAGTAAACTCTTTACTCAATTGCTAGCATCAGCTATACGATCGTTTAGTAAATACTATACGATCGGGTAGAAATTTTCTACACGATCGTTTAGTCAAGTCTGAACGATCGTTTAGCTTGGGCTACACGATGTGACCAACTTTTGGTCTTATTCCTCGATGAGGACAACAAGTCCATGCTTCAAAACTTCATCATGAATGACTCAAAAAACATCAAACACATTGAATACAGACTCGATTGCTTGTTAATTATGCCCAAAAACGCAAGGGCCCTTACAAATTAACACTTTGTAAACTTAAAGAAAGCTTTAAAATGAGGCAATCATCCCGTAAACATCCATCAATACATCCACAAACACATTTAACTCTTAAACGCATTGTAGAACATACTTAAAACCCACCACGACTGTAAAAAAGTTCAATATAACAATGAAATTTGGAATATCAGAACAACTTGTCTCTGATACCAATTGAAGGATATCTAAACAGAGATTTCCATGAGCAGCGGAAGTGGATCGTTCCAAATCCGATTAAGAATGAACACAACAATTACAGTCTTAAACGGAAATGAACAGAATATGCATAAATAGAAATTACAGCATGCTACAAGAGGATACAAGGGATATAGTATGCATACCTTTGAAGAACTATTCTTCAAGTATCCCTCGATCAGTCTCCAATGCGTCCAAAGTAGCAGTCAAATGCAACTAACAAAACACAACCTCCACGAACGTCTGAATGAGCCTCGATCCAAATCGAGTCTAACTCGATCCATGAATGGATTTAGAACACCACCACAAGTGTTACCTTGGTATTCTTGGTGTGAGAATCTAGGAGTTGTGGGCTTTGTATGGTCTTGGATTGAGGAAGACAGGAGGTATACGATCGAGTAGAAGATCAAGTAAGTGGGAGATGAAGACTGTCTATCGTATAGACGATGTACTCGATCATTTAAAAGATGGAAGCCTATCGTATAGACTTTGCTACTCGATGTTTAGCAATGATCAACGAGTAACTATCGTATAGTCAACTCTTAGCTCAATCGTGTATGCTGTCAACACTATCGCTTAATAAAAACACTTTTTACTTGATAGCCCTTTTTTTTAGATTTTCCGAATTGAATCAACTTCTAATTTTGGAAAACAATTTTCCTTTTATCTCACAGTTACCACAAAACTTCCAAAAACCTCCCACTCAAATCGGTTATTAGAGAAAAAGAATTAATTATCATATAACTAATATATTATAAATAAATATGATAACCAACTTATCATATTATATCTATAACCTATAGTTTTAATATTTCATCATATGAAACATATAAACTATAGTTCTTTTCTTATTTTATGGTACTTAATATAAATCATATTTATATTAGTTTCTCCAATTAATGTATTTAATACATCATATCAATTATATCACATATAATTGAATTTCCTCCTATTAATTTGAACACTTAAAACTAACCCAAAATCTTATTCTCAATTGAGCTACCAAGGGGACCTCATGGACCTATAGTTTGAAGCTCCAACGGTACATGAATAACTGACTAAACTCTTTAATCATGAGATCCACCATCCGTTAACTGTTGGTCACTCCACTAAAGACTGACAGCTGCACTCTTCGCATTACAAATATATTTCTGTGCCCATATGATCAACCAACAGTGCGAATAACCCTTCACAAATCGCTCGTAAGTACAATTAGGCCAATTTACCATTTTGCCCCTATAGTTACATCTAACTCCTTAAGTACCACCAATTCCTCTAATGAACAATAAGTCTTAGTCCTACTATGACTGAGTCCTCTTTTCAAAAGAGAGGGTCTGACCACTATGTTCAAGACCCGAAATCAGCCCTTAAGGGAGCAATTTATCTACTTACCCTTGCTTCGGGGAATGAGTGAATTCCGTCTTGTGTAGCTGAGTTTCTAACTCCCCAATAAGACGAATCCCCAAAAAGATAAGCTTGTTGAGTTGGCAATTTGGCCACTCTCACCCATCTAATCAAAGGACCACCCTCATAGGCAGGAGTTCCCAACTCACTCAAGATTAAGGTCATGTACCTATGGTCATTTTAGTGAGATGTAAGTCTTAATTATCAACGACATTATATAAAGAGACTAATCATCTTGTGGTCCGGTATTATACAAACTCTTGTATAGGATACCCCGCTCGCATGTCTCCACATGAATTGTCAAAATCAGACCATTTATAACACTTTACAACACTTGTAAATATCTACAAAGTGGGCCATATCCGTAGTGTCACTAGGATAAGGTATCCCTCCTTTATCCATCTACTATAGACAATTTAGGTTATTACTTAAGGCATGATCCACTTATATGTCTCACATACATGCTTAAGTTACATGAAATAACCACGAATCTTAGTTTATTGGATATGAGTGAATGAAAATAAAATAATATTTATTTTATTGAAAATAATGTGTACAAAATGTTTACAAACTACGAGACCACTGAGAGAATTAGGACACCAATCCCAACAGTAAAGGTAGCTTATACCATTTCAGAATATGGGGTTGCCTAACACATGTGCTTGAGGAAAATCCTAAGAAATTGGAGTCTCGTTCAAAATTGTGTCTTTTCGTAGGTTATCCTAAAGGAATAGGAGGTGGTTACTTCTACGAACCTAAAGATAATAAAGTGTTTCTGTCGAAAACGCTACCTTCTTAGAAAAGTGAGCATAAACCCATAGTAAGATAGTGTTAAATGAACTTTTCAGTGAAACTATCGAACCTTCAACAATAGTTGTTGAAGAACCCAATACCTTAACAAGAATTGTTGAAATTGGTTCATCTAGTAGGTCACATCTACCTCAAATGTTGAAGAAGCCTCAATATAGTGGGAGGGTTGCGAACCCACCTATTTTTTATATGGGTTTATGGAAACTCTAGCTATAGTAGCTGACGATGATGTTGAGGATCCATTGTCTTACAAGAAGGCAATGGAAGATGTTGACAAAAATGAGTGGATCAAAGTTATGGATCTCGAAATGGAGTCTATGTACTTCTATTCAATTTGGGATCTTGTAGATCAGCCTGATGGTGTCAAACCTATAGGTTGCAAATGGATCTACAAAAGAAAACGAGGTGCATGGGAAGGTACGGACTTTCAAGACTAGACTTGTGGAATGGGGTTATACCCAAGTTGAAGGAGTCGTCGACGACGAGATTTTCTCATCTGTTGCCATGTTGAAGTCTACTCGATACTCCTGTCCGTTGTCTCATATTATGACCATGAGATTTGGCAAATGGACGTCAATACTTCTTTTCTGAATGACAATCTTGAGGAGACTATATATATGGAGCAACCTGAGGGATTTATAATCCAAGGTCAAGAGCAAAAGGTTTACATGCTTAATCGGTGCATTTAAGGATTGAAACAAGCTTCTCGATCTTGGAATATAAGATTTGATACTGCGATTAAATCTTATGGCTTTGATTAAAATGTTGACGAACCTTGTTTTTACAAGAGAATCATCAACAGTTTAGTAGCTTTTCTTGTGCTTTATGTAGACGATATCCTACTCATTGAGAATGATGTAAGTCTACTGACTAAAATTAAAAATTGGCTAGCGATCCAATTCCAAATGAATGATTTGAAAAAGGCACAGTTTTTTCTAGGCATTCAGATCTTTAAAGATTGAAAGGATAAGTCGTTGGCCTTGTCTCAGACATCGTATATTGACAAGATGTTTGTCAAATTTTCGATGCAGAACTTCAAGAGAGGCTTGCTCTCTTTTAGGTATGTAGTTATTTTGTCTAAGGAACAGTGTCCTAAAACACCTTAAGAAGTGAGGAAATGAGACGGATCCTCTATGTGTAAGCTGTTGGTAGCCTGATGTATACGATATTATATACTAGACTTGACATCTACTATGCAGTGGGGATAGTCAGTAGATATTAGTCTAATCCAGGATTTGATCACTGGATCGCCGTTAAGAACATCCTCAAGTATCTTTAGAGAACGAGGGATTACATGTTTGTGTATGGTTCTAAGAATTTTATCCTTATAGGATACATGACTCTAATTTCCAGACTGATAAGGATTCTAGGAAATCCACATTAGGATCAGTGTTCAATCTTAACAGAGGGGCAGTATTCTGAAGAAGCACCAAACAAGGGTGCATTACTGACTCCACTATGAATGCTGATATGTAGCAGCTTGTGAAGCTGCTAAGAAAGCTTTGTGGCTCAGGAAATTCCTGACTGATCTAGAAGTGGTTCCAGAGATGTAAAAATCTTTCATCCTTTATTGTGATCATCATGGTACAGTGGCTAATTACCGAGAATCTAGGAGTCACAAATGCGGAAAGCACATAGATTGGAAGTATCATCTCATTCGAGAGATTATGCATCAAGGGGACATGATTGTCATGCAGATAGCTTTGGCGTATAACATTGTTGATGTTGGATCGATACCATCACGCAGCAGAAGAGTTCAGGATCCATAAGCATTCTAATTCACATAATTTTGGTTCAAAATAAACATGCTAAAACAGAGTATAATGGGTTTCAAGAACATACCTTGGTCAAACCAACGAAATCTCTATTTCCAGCTACTAAATCCTTCGAATCCTTGTGTAGACCACCACAAGATCTTCCCTACTATCCTCTTGGTACTCTAGATTGAATTATGAGGCTCAAAATAAGTTGGAATCAAAGGGAATATGGAGAAAGCTCACTGAACCAACCCATTGAAGAACACCTTTTCCATCCAAATTTTTCAGCAGAAATTCAGTCGGGTTTTTTTTTTCATCCTTTCTTCACTCCAATCTCTTCAATATATTGTAGACTACCATGCAAAAGAGATGTGCTACATGGGATGCAGCTCATGCTTGGAGTAAACCAAAGGAAGAGGTGGGTTTCTTGTAATCTACTTTGAAGATGACTTGAAAAACCCATTTTTCAAGTTTGTATGATTTTTCAATTTCCAAAATTTGTTTTGATTTTAAAATCATATTTTATTTCTAAAATCAAAATTTATTAATTTTATAAATTAATTTCTTAAATTAATTTTCCAATAAAATTAATAAATAATTATTTAAACAATTTAAATAATTCTAATTAATTTAATATCCAATATTAAATTAATTTTTACACAAATTCAGCTTCATATATTTAAATCATATTTAAATATATTTTCTCCAATTCCTTTTGATTCTATTTTGAACGTTTCAAATTAACTTATCACACTATTCTAGAGCTAATCCATTTTCGAGCTAGTAGAGGGACCTCATGGATCTACAGATCATGGACTCCAATGATCCAAGATTAATCGGCTAAACTCATTAGACCGATCTAACCCCCATTTGTTAACTAATGAGTCACTCCACTAAAGCCCATAGTTGAACTCTCCTTACTGTAGATATATTATGTCCACTCGATATAACCATGATTAGTAAGTTATCCCTTCACAGGTTGTTCGTCATAACGGCTGGGTCAAATCTTTGTTTAATCCCGAAATTACCTCTTGTTCCTTAAGTCCCCACTGATCCCTTAATGAACAATTGTTTTGTGATCCAATCACAAAATCGAGTCCCTTGAGAGGGCGGGATCCCTTGTTCAAGCCCCAGAATTAGCACTTAAGGGAACAACCTCTCTACTATCCCTAAAGTAGGTAGGAGTGAATTCCCTCTTGCATCCTATGTCCCCAGCTATCTATCCGGTCTTACCCCTGAAATGGCAGTCATATTGAGCCGACACTGTTCAGCCAACCCTCACATATCCAAATCTAAGGGCAATCTCAAATAAACAGGAGTTCATAGTTAGCTTAGGACTAAGGTCAAGTTACCTATGTCATCGCTTTGAAATAGTCAGTCTTAAACAGTAAATAACGTTATAAAGTAAGAGTGACTCATTTCGTAGTCCGATCTTGTACAAACTCTTTTGCACAAGGACACCCAAACTTCTCATGTCCAACATGAACGAATTAGGATTACTTCGTTTGTAGCACTTTACAACTCCTTGTAACAACTATGGAGCAGGCCGTATCCAATAGTGTTACCAGAATGAGGTACCCAACCTTATCCATTAGATCATTTTGACTATTTACTCGAACCTGATATACCTTTATGTCTCCACATAAAGTTCAAGTACTCATCCAATGGTCAAGGGACTTTTAGGTTTATTGGATTTCTATTCAAGCAATAGATCTATTCAATAACACCTTTATTGAATTTTCAGAATAAGCTACATTATTTACATACCACAAGTTTTAGGACATAAAACCCAACAGTTGATCTATTTACAAAGGTCCTCACGACTAAGGTGTTTGAGGGTCATCTGCAAAGTATGGGTCTACGGACATGCAACATCTAGTCAAGGGCAAGTGAGATTTTGTACTGGACGCGTTTTATACCCTAGTTTCTTACTTTGTGTACTTTAGTATTAGTTTGACTTTTATGATGTACACTCTACTAGCTTTAGGACAAGTGGAAGATTGTTGGGGTTGATGCCCTAAATCATGTGGATTTTGTAGTTTGTAATTGTATTGTATATCAATTTATTTATTGAATAAAATTTGAGCTATTTTATTCTATATTTAGTAGCATTAACACACAAAACCAATAAACTAACATCTAAGGTTATCTTTTGTAGCTTAAACATGTATGTAGAGACATACAGGTGAATCATGTTTAAGTGATAACCTAAATGGTCTGTAGTAGATGCATAAGGTTGGGTACCTTATCTTGGCGACACTACGAATATGACCCGCTTTGTAGATGTTAAAATTGTTATTAAGTTCTACAAATGATCTAATCCTGATCATTCATGTAGAGACATGTGAGCGGGGGTGTTCTATACAAAAGAGTTTATATAAGACCAGACTACAAAATGAATAGTCTCATTATATAAAGTCATTAATAATAAAGGTTTACATTTCACCAGGATGACCATAAGTGACATGACCTGAATCCTGAGTGAGTTGTGAACTTCTACCTATGAAGGCGGTCCTTTGATTTGTATGGGTGAGAGTGGCCAGATCCCCGACTCAATATGCCTACCATTTTGGGGATTCGTCTGATTGAGGAGTTGAGAACACATCTACATAAGATGGAATTCATTCATTTCTTAATGTCGGGATAAATAGATAAATTGTTTCCTTAAGGACTGATTCTGGAGCTTGAACAATGTGACACCACATCCTCTCTTGGCCTGAGAGGGGTTTGGTCATAGTTGGACTATGATTTATTGTTCATTAAAGGGATTAGTGGTACTTAAGGAGTTAGATGTAACTATAGGGGTAAAACGGTAATTTTGGCTCAACTGTACTTACGAACAATTTGTGAAAGGTTATTGCACTATTGACTGGTTATAACCAATGGACACAGAGATATATTTTTTGTGGGAAGAGTGCAGTCATCGGTCTTTAGTGGAGTGGCCGACAATTAATGGATATTGAGTAATTTAATTAAAGAAGTTTAATTAATTATTCAAGTATCATTGAAGTTTCGATCTCCAGGTCCATAAGATCCATTCTATAGTTCAACTGGGATTATTGAGAATTAATTTTGGATTAATTTGAATTGTTCAAATTAATTGAGGGAAATAATTAGATATGGTACAATTAATTTAGATTAATTATATGTGATATAATTAATATAACATATTTGTTACATTATAATATAATATTTATTTTGATGGGAATTAAATATTTGAATAAGATTTAATTATATGGATTGGATTCATATAAGTAAATTTAGTATAAATTTGATTTATATTAAGTACTACGATTGATTGAGAGAATTCAAACTATAGATTATATTGTATTCGATACAATATAAAAATTATAGTTATGTGTTATATTTGATATAACATATAGTTTAATATATTCTATATAATAAGGTGGTTATCATATATATATTAAATAATTTATTGAATAATTTCTTAAATTATTTATTAAATTCTAATTTTAATTAAGGAGGGAGTTGACTCCCCCCTCTTAATTCTCTCAATCACTTAAAATCTTGAAAGAATCTGGGAGTTAGTTTTTTTTACGTATTCATCATCTTTTTCACGAGAGAACACAAACAGTTTGTGTGAATTTTTTTTCACCTCCTGTTTGATTCTCTACCAAAAGGGGAATACAGAGAAATACCTTTTTGTGGTGGTCATCTTGGATTGTTGTTTTTGGTTCAAGGAGAATTAGCATTGGAAGAAATTTCGTGAAGATTTTGACTTAAGGGGTATTTAATTTCTAACCCTTTTTCCTTCTCTAAAAAGTATGCTTTAAAATTCTGTTTATAATGTGTAATTTATGTTCTCCGTAATTTAATTTTGTGATTTTGAAAATAGGAAACGATTCCCACTTCCATAGTGAACCTCACGAGTCCTTCAATATAGACACATATTTAGAGCTTCATGGGCTAAATTATTAACAAGCTACTACTTATACCCACTTTGATACATAGTCTACTGCAAGCAGGATATATTGTTGGCCATGGAAAAGGGGAAAAGATCCCATAAAATCAATATCCCAAACATCAAGCAGCTCAACTTCGAGAATATTGTTCAAGGGCATTGCGTCCCTTGAAGAAATATTCCCGGTGCATTGGCAGGGGTCACATTTACGAGAAAACTCTCTCGCATCTTTGAAGAGGGTGGGCCAGAAGTATCCGCTTTGAAGGATCTTCACAGCGATTCTTTGCCCATCGAAATGCCCTCCGTAAGGAGAGTCATGAAACTCAACCAAGATTCGTTGTATCTTCTCCTCTGGAACGCATCGACGACTTAAGGGGTCAGGGCCTTGTTTATAGAGAAACGGTTCATCCCAAAAATAAATTTTGTTGTCATGTACTAACCGTTTCTTTTGCTAAGAGTTAAAGTTCCAAGGGAATTGCTTAGTAGTTAAGTAATTGACTATGTTTGCGTACCAAGGTTCCCTGCCTTCAACTTTGAACAGGATTTCATCAGAAAATGCATCCTTTATTTCACTTTCTTGATCTTGCATTTCTTGATTTTCTAGCCTGGACAGGTGGTTAGCCACCTGATTCTCGGTTCCCTTTTTGTCCTGAATATCAATATCAAATTCCTGTAACAATAGCACCCATCTTATCAATCTTGGCTTCGCGCCCTTTTTACACATCAGGAATTTTATGGTTGAGTGATCGGTATATATGGTAGTTGACGCACCAACTAAGTACGATCTAAACTTCTCAATGCCAAACACTATAGCCAACATTTATTTTTCAGTGGTATTGTAGTATTCCTGATAGTCATTCAGTGTTTTGGATGCGTAAGAGATGGGATGTATCAAATTTCCCTTCTTCTGCCCAAACATTGTTCCTACTACCACATCACTCGCGTCGTACATGAGAATAAAACGCTGCATCCAATCCGGTGCTATTAGTACTGGAGTTGTTGTCAACGTATATTTCAATGTTTCAAACGCGTCATAGTAGTCTTCATTAAAATCGTAGGGTCGGTTTGCCTCTAGTAATGCGCTCAGAGGTCGCGTAATTTGAGAAAACCCTCTAATGAACCTTCGATAGAAGCTAGCATGCCCTAGAAAACTTCGCAGAGCTTTAACATTTGATGGAGGTGGAAGTTTAGCTATGACATCTATCTTGGCTTCATCTACTTCCAACCCAGCTTTAGATACTTTGTGGCCTAAGACAATTCCTTCAGTCACCATGAAATGACATTTTTCCCAATTCAGCACGAGGTTTGTTTCCTCGCATCGAGCGAGGATGGCCTCCAAATTATCTAAGCATGATTGGAATGGGTCTCCAAAGGCTGAGAAATCGTCTATGAAAACTTCAACGGTCTTCTCCAAGAAGTCAGAGAAAATAGCCATCATACACCTTTGGAATGTTCCAAGTGCGTTACACAGCCCAAAGGGCATGCGTCTGAACGCAAATGTTCCAAAGGGACAGGTAAATATTGTCTTCTCCTTATCTTCTGGGTTAATTAAAATCTGGTTATAACTAGAGTATCCATCAAGAAAGTAATAAAATTATTTGCTAGCAAGTCTGTCAAGCATTTGGTCAATGAAAGGAATGGGGAAGTGGTCTTTCTTAGTTGCCGCGTTGAGCTTCTTATATCCATACAGATGCGCTAGCCTGTGACAATCCTCAAAGGTATGAGCTCATTATTGCTATTGACTATCATAGTTGTTTCCCCTTTCTTGGGAACGCATTGGACTGGGCTTACCCAGCTACTGACGGATATAGGATAGATCACTCCTGCATTCAACAATTTTAGGATTTCTTTCTTGACCACTTCCTTCATTATGGGGTTCAATCTTCTTTGAGGCTCAATCGATCCCGACTTTCCTTCTTCTAGCCTGATCTTATGCATGCAATAAGATGGGCTGATGCCACGGATATTCGCTAGCGTCCAACCTATTGCACGCATGTGCTTTTTCAGCATCTGCAAGAGAGAGTGCTCGTTAGGCTCAGTAAGATTCGCGGAAATCATCACAAGTAAAGTTTTGTTTGTTCCAAGGAAGGCATATTTCAGGTGACTAGGTAACAGTTTCAACTCGAGTTCTGGTGGTTCTTCAAGTGATGGACACGTTGGTTTTGTCCGCCCCTCACTTAGACTTTGCGGCTCTAGTTCTTTCTAGTTTTCCTCCAACACGAGGACCTCGCATACATAGGTCTCTTCTTCAGGCAACTCTATACTGTTCAGCTGATAATCTTCACTGTCTGGGAACTTTAATACGTTTAACACATTAAACTTTACCTCTTGATTATCTACACGCATAGTTAATTCTCTTTTATGCACATCAATTAAAACTTTCCCAATAGCTAGAAAAGGGCATCCAAGGATAATTGGTACATCCCTATTCGCTTCATAGTCCAAGATAATAAAGTCTTCTGGGAATATGAAGTTGTCAACCTTTACAAGAACGTCTTCAATTTTTCCTTCGGGGTACTTGATTATTCTATCAGCAAGTTGAAGAGTAAACGAAGTGGGTTGTACTTCGCCAATTCCCAATTTCTTAAAGATTGAGAGTGGCATGAGATTAATGCTAGCTTCTAAATCGCACAACGCATGACCCATATCTAATCCTCCTATTGAGCAAGGAACTGTGAAGCTCCCAAGGTCCTTCTGTTTCTTGGGTAGACTGTTGCTTACTAACGCGTTGCACTCCTGCGTTAGTGCGATTACTTCCGTCTCGCTGACTCTTCTTTTCTTCATCAAAATGTCCTTAAAAAATTTGACATATGTTGGCATTTGCTCTAAGGCCTCTATAAGTGGAATGTTGATATGAAATTGCCTTATGAGCTCAAGAAAGTGCTTGAATTGTTGTTCATCATTCTTCTTCATCAGACGTCTAGGGAGTGGTGTGTTTAGCGGCACCGCAGGTTTTTTCGCTTTAGACGTACTGGGTTCTGAACGGCTTGTGGTCTCAGGCGTTCTTTCTTTTTGATCTTCTACTGCCATTGAATGTGTGTTGCATTCTTTTGAAGGACTACTATTTCTTTGATTAATTCTTCTTTCTTTAAGAGCTTTTCCACTTCGCAACGTCACCACGTGACATTGCTCCTTTCCATTGTAGTTCCCAGGTGTTTCAATGTTGCTAGGTAGAACTCCAGGCTGCCTGTTCTTCAACTCACTCGCTATCCGCCCTACCTGTATTTCCAGGTTTCTGATAGACGACACCTGGCTTTTCAGCAACGCGTCATTCTGGGCCATGTACTCCTTCAATAGGTTCTTAAGCGGAGATCCTGAGCTCGAAGCCTGTCCTTCTCTATTAAAGGACTGTTGATGTGGTTGATGCATTTGTTGAAATGTAGGTGGCGGTCCTTGCCTTTGCTGTTGGTTCGCCCCAAGGTGGTGCTTCTGATGATTTCCTCCTGTCCAAGAAAAATTTGGATGGTTCCTCAATCTAGGATTATATGTATTGGAAAATGGGTTGTTTTTAATGAAACATACAGACTGAGGATTTTGTGGGCAATCCACATAGGAGTGAGGATCTCCGCAACCCACACAGCTGACCATGGGCTGCCCAAACGCTTATACCTGATTCACCATCTACTGATTTGATGCGTTTCCTAGCGTTATGTTCTGCAAAAGGCTGGTCATCGTAGTCACTTGTGTAGAAAGTGTGGTTATTGCGTTGGAATCGATAGAATTAACATTCTGAGATCTCTTCTTCCTGTCAGCTCTTTCATCATACGTATCGTCGACCCATTCCATGTTGTGTTTAGCAATGCAGTCTAATATCTCTTTAGCCTCAATGTAAGATTTATCCATAATTCCACCATCCGCCGCTGTGTCTGCTGCCATCTGCGATGCTCTATTCAATCTACCATAAAAAGTCTCCATTTGGATAGTTAGTGGTAGTCCATGATTCGGGCAATTTTTTACCAATCCCTTAAAACGCTCCCATGCGGTGCTTAAGGTCTCAACTTCTTCTTGTTCAAAGTTCATAATCTCTCGACGTCTCCTCACGTTAGTGGTAGGTGGGAAGTATTTTTGCATAAATTTCTCCACCAACTTCTCCCAGGTGGTGATTTCACCAGTCTCTAGTGAGCTTACCCATTGTTTTGCGTCATCACGCAAAGAATAAGGGAACAAAGACAGCCTAATCGCCTCTGGGGTGATTCCAGGAATCACAAATGAATTACACGTTTCCAGGAAACACTTCATGTGGGCGTGAGGATTTTCACCACGACCACCCTCAAATTGTCCAGCAATCTAGAGCATTTGAAGCATTACAGATTTCATCTTAAACCTCGTCCTATCTGGTGTTAGGTATATGATTTCTGGAGAGAAATCACACAATATAGGGGACGCGTACTCCTTCATGGGACGCGTGCTACTGTTCACCATTAGGATCAGATTTTGTGCAGCATCAGCTAGTTGCTAATCTAAGTTTTGATTTGCCTGATAGTTCGCCATTACTTGTTGGCTGTTCTGTTTGTTAAGAAACTGTTACCTCAACCTTCGACGACGATTAGATCGGTTTCTACCTCGGAAGGTCCTTTCAATCTCGGGGTCGTATATGAGTTCAGAAGTGTTCTCCCTACTCATAAACGTTCACAAGTTTAGGCTCAACTTGTAATACTTCCTTGACTGAAGTGTTCCTACAAAAGATACAAACGAAATTTCTGGTTAGTCTTGTTTCTGAATCCCCGGAAACGGCGCCAAAACTTGTTCATTGCTATCGTGATTCGAGCTGGGAGTGTATTGTATAAAATAAATTGGAAAAATAAGTTCCAAGTATAAATGATGCGTTGATGCCTTGACGTGTTTATGTAGTTGTAATGCGTTGGTGCATTAAGGATGTGACACAGAACGCACGACACTCCTTCTATTGTCGTTCAAGTTTTCCTAAACCAGACCCAAGTATAAATCCAGTTTAGGTTCCTGGTAAGTCCAGGATCGAACTCACGGATTCAGTTAAACTAATGCAGACCTTGCGTTGTAACGATTGTAGGGGTTTCCTAAATGTATGAAGAGAAATGTGTTATTTACACTAAAGTGTTGTGCTTGTGCAAGAAGAAACAAAATAGTTGAGTAGTGAGTGATGGATCATGCGAAAATGGATTTTAATGTAGTGTACACAAACCAGAGTGTGATGTGGATGATATGGGATGATTTGCTTATCTTTGTTATGCATTAGACTTTATTCAACACTTCTCAATGCGAAGAACATACAAAACCTATCTCTAGGATGCATGCGTCTAACACAGAATGCAATAGACACTAGTAAGTCTATCTCTAGATGTACTAGGTGTCCTACTTGATGCTGGCTTATCTATTCTTTCGAATAATCTAAGCTAAGGATTCTTTCACCAATTGATCAAGTCGACTTAAGCATTTGAAATGAGATTTTGCATAAAGTATAAATGCATTCAACATAAACAAGAAATAAACAATGGCAAATGTGATGGATCAATATGAATTTATAAAGAAGCAAATTGTCTTTAGAAAAGCAATATTCAATCAAATGAAATGAAATCGATAGATGAGATGAAAGGAACTGAGTCAAGCCGCAGAGTACAATCTCTTGTATCTCTTTGGCTCAATTCTATTGTGTACAATCACTTATATAGGATTTGGACGAAGTGTCTTTCTCAAGCTTGACTTCCTCCGCTCCCTGACTGGCGGTGGTGGTGGTTCTCAACCCTTCTGATTGTCTTAGTACCATAGCACAGCTTCTAAAGAACTACAACTATGACTACACTATTATAGAGAGTGGGAATCTTCATAAATTTCGGTGTATGTATATGTATCTCTAGAGGGACTTCATCTATTTATAGGCGTTAGTCATTTCCACTTGGTGATGGGCAGCATTAAAGTCCATGCCCTGGTCAGCCGCTTAACGCTCAGAAGTTTTTCAGATGGTGATTTGACATAAACAGCCTGCATCAATGAATCTTCTCTGAGGTTAATTCCCTCCGACGCATAGCCCATGTGTTAGAACTTTTGCCTGCAACACTTCTTACTCATGCATTAGCTTCTTCTCTTGTTGAAATCCTATAATACAATGCATTAGTGTCGCAGTATTTGGTAATAAAACTTCTTTTGCATGAGTTTGCTAATGTTTGAGTAATTCTATGCGTTTCTTCTAAAAATGAGGAGAATTTATCATTAAAAACCTTAGTTGTTCCAACTTAAGAGCAAAAATAACTTGTATTTCTACAAGTTATTATAGTCTAAAGATAGAATCTAGGCTTGAGAAAGTCGGATTAGAATCGCATAAACAAGAAGCAGAAACTTAGATATAAGTTTTATCTGCTATTTACACATCGCATGCACCATTGAAATAGGATATGGTGGTATGCGGTCATCTTGTCTTATGTGCACCTAAGCAAGAATAGAAACATAGAAATAAGTTCTATCGACATTTTCGTATATGCATCGCGTGCGTATATTTATGTATAGCATGATCGCATAACTTATGCTGGCTGGGGTTACCCTTGCGATCAAGCTTAATAATGCGGTGAAGTTATCCCCTCCACCATTTTATCTATTTTTCCATGCATCTTATTACGCATTAACAGTTGCCACGTCTCTACCAACTCTCATAGTCATACTTCCTCTGCTAAATCTGTTTAGTTAGGAGTAGCACATAGCCTTTTAACTTCATTATTCTTTCATTCATCGTTGCAGACATATTACCTCCCAATATTTAGTTACAAGTCCTTGAGTTCGACCTCGGATCACCCCAAGAAACTTGCGATCTCGTTATACTTGGAGAAAGAGTAAGAAAACTTGTCGCAAGAATGCATGGTCATTGCATACGTTTTTAAACTCATCTTGCATATTTCTTAGTCCAACGCATGACCATTGACGCATGGATATCAATGCATATCATAAAATGCACGCATATTTACTCTTCATTTTCCACCCATCAGTATCCTATACAAAGAGTTTGTATAAGACTAGACTATGAAATGATTGATTTCTCTTTATAACACTGTTGACTGAAGAGATTAACATTTCATTGTTGACCATAGGTAACTCGACCTTAATCTTGAGTGCGTTATGAACTTTCTATCTATGAGGGTAGTCCCTTGATTTGTATAAGTGAGAGTGGCATGAATAACTCGACACATCAATAAGCCTTGCGTTGGCTTGAAGGAAATATTTTTGCATAAGCCAAGTTAACACCTAGAGAAAAATCCTAAGTGTTCAACACCTAAGGAAGATGGCATTGGAAGATAAGGTCAATATGTCAAGGATAATATGAGCTTAATTCCAAAAGTTGGTCTCAAAAGGGAGACCCTTGATAGAAGCTAAAATATGTTGTTATGTCCACGGGGTTGACACTAATAGGAGAAGCTTATCAACCCTAGGAAGATTGTCAAAGTCGTGAGTGACTATGATTGTTCTCTAAATGTTTTAGAAATCCATGTTTTAATGAAGTTTATTCTCATGTTATTCATTTTACAAGAAGTTCCAAACAAACTAGTTTTCCTAAGTTATGAAAACATGCTAGTTTATTAAGGAAGCTTCTATAGCATATGCAAAGTATAAAGTACATGTTGTTATGTATAAGTATATGTACTTTTAATGTTTATAAGCATGCGTCAAAGAACCATGTTCACATGAAAGTTATGTTAAAGTTATGTTTATAATATCATATTTTTAGTAAGCATGTTCAATAGAGATGTTTCTTTAAGGATATGTTAAGCTCGATACTGAAGGACTTAGAAAAGGTATCCGAGCAACTCGATACTGAAGGAATTAGAGAAGTAGTTCGAGGCAGATACGAAAATAGAAGGAACAGCTGAGAATATGCTAGAAAATAACTCGGAACTGAAGGACACAGAGAAGGATCTGAGCAGTAGTAACCTAAGGTATGACGACAGTACTTAACCAGAACCACCTACATGAAGGTAGAGATGATATTGAAGGAATTGAAGGAAAAATCTTCAAATGAGAGATCTCCATGAGTGAAGCAAGATCTTTCCAAGTCTATTGTGAAAGAATAAAGGCATTCACAAACTTACTGAACAGTTATGCATCTTAAACAAAATTACAATATGCTTTCTTAATCAAATACAAAAGGAATTGAGAGATATACTTTTCAAGAACTTTTCTTCTATAAATATCTCAATTTTGTGGACAATTGGACAACAATCTCTCGCTCTTGTAAGCAATTGAACAGCAATCTCTCACTGTTGTCACAATCGTCTAGTCAATCTCTCGCTGTCGTTCAGATCACGAACAGTCTGCTCCTCGAACAAGAACCCTTCGACACTACCACTCGACAACCTTGGTATTCTCAGAGTGAGAATCCAAGAGCTGTGGGCTCTGTGTGAATTTAGTAGAGGGAAGGAGGAAGAAAGCAATCGAATACATGATCAAGTAAGTGAGAGAAAAGTTCTGTCTATCGCATAGATTGAGAGTACTTGATCATTTAGTAAATCTCACTTGCGTGAGAATCGCCTAGATAATCGTCTAGGAAATCTCGCTCGATCATTTAGTCTCTCGCTCAATCGTTTACATGATCGTTTAGTCTCTTGCTTTACATGATCGTTTAGTCTCTCGCTTTACATGTTCGTTTAGTCTCTCATTAGAGGGCTATCATGTAGTCTCTCGTGAGTAAACGATTAGTGATTCACTAAATGAAGCGATCTATTTGTAAAATGAAAACACTTTTCATTTTATTCTTCAGTTATCAAAAACTGAACATAACCTCCCACTTCATGCACGGTTAAAGGAAAAACCAAATAACCACCCACAATTATCATATAATTGTTTTATTATTATATATGAATATAATAACCAACTTATCATATTATATTTATAACCTATTGTTTTATTATCACATCATATGTAATTTTTAAACCATATTTTTTTCTCCTGTATTTAATATAAATCATATTTATATCAAATCCTCCAATCTAATAATATATCAAATACATTATATCAATTATATCATATATAATTAAATTAATTTAATTATATCATATATAATCAAATTCTCTCTTGTTAATTTGAAAATTTCAAACTAACCTAAAAACTGATTCTGAACTTGAATCTATTGAGTTACCAAGGGGACCTTATGGACCTGTAACTTAAAGCTCCAACGCTACGTGAATAACTGACTAAACTCTTTAATCACGATATCCACCATCCGTTAATTGCACTTCTTCTCATTACAGATATATTTCTGTGTCCATTGGGATAACCAATCAACATTAACAATACGATAACCCTCACAGAACAAGCTCGTAAGTACAATTGGCAAATTTATCGTTTACTATTTTGTCCCTATAGTTACATTTAACTCCTTAAGTACCACTGAATCCTCTAATGAACAATACATCATAGTCCTACTATGAGTGAACACTTCTCAGGCCATGAGAAGGTATGGCATCATATTATTCAAGCCCCGAAATCATCCTTTAAGGGAGCAATCTATCTACTTACCCTTACTTCAGGGAAGGAGTGAATTCCGTCTTGTGTGGCTGAGTTCCCAGCTCCCTAATCAGACAAATGCCCAAAATGGTAGGTTTGAGTTGGCGATCTGGCCACTCGCACCCATGCAAATCAAAGAACCACCTTCATAGGTAGGAGTTCCCAACTCACTCAGGATTAAGGTCATGTTACCTATAGTCATCCTAGTAAATTAAAGTCTCTGTCATGAACAGTGTTATATAACGAGACTAAACATTTCGTGGTCCAATCTTATACAAACTCCTTTGTATAGGATACCCCCGCTCGCATGTCTCCACATGAATGATCAGGATCAGACCATTTGTAGCACTTTATAACACTTGTAACATCTACAAAGCGGACCGTATCCGTAGCGTCACCAGGATAAAGTTCTCCTCCTTTATCCATAAACTATAGACCCAATTTAGGTTATACAATTAAGGCATGATCCACTTGTATGTCCTCCACATACAGTGCTTAAGTTACAACGATAACAAAGAATCTTAGTTTATTGGTATTGTGGTTAATTGCCAAATAAAATATCTCATATTTCATAACAATAGTGAAGAAATATCTCATATGATTTACATCACAAGCGATTGTTCAATATAGGTGTTACAAACTACAAGAGCCTACAAGATTTAGGGCATCACCCCAACATTCCCAAGAGTTAAACAAAAGGGTTCTCCCTCAACTAAAGATCAGTTTAGCTATGTTTTCAAATACGATATGTTTACAAGTTTTGTGTACATGCTTGTTTGGCCAGTTCAGTTTTCAGTATTCAGTTTTCTAGTTTCCAGTTTTAAGCGTGAGATTTATGTATTATTTAAGTCACTCACTGGACTTGTAGCTCATCCTATTTTTAAACATTTTTCCCTCCCCAGGTAGCGGTCAACTCCCAGAGGTTAATTCTTTTGTTGCTCTACCACTCAAGGACTCAAGTAAAGAAGAAAGACTAGGTGTTTGTTCTATAAATACTAGTACACATGTTTTGTGCATACAGGGACTAGGTTTAGCATACTGGACTCACTGGATCATGTAATGTACATGAATTGTATATATGATTGGTTGTTATGAAACTCTGTTGATGGAAGATTGTGGAGTTCTTGTTAGTCTGTTCAGTATGTTTATGAGTATGTGTGTATGTATTCCAAGGTTTCTAAGTCAGGTTAAGCATGCTAGTAGGCAGTAAGTGCCAACAAGAGGGTTGGTAACTATTGCCGTCATATTTTCTTTCAGATTAAGAGGGTTCTGGGAGGGGTGTAAACAATAGCATATGGCTATTATGGCAATGCAAAAGTCAGCGTCGCGACATTCTTACTTCCATCAGCGTGCACGCCTAGCAGTTGTAAGTCTGGGTTCGAGTAGTTGCGCATTTTTCTCAAGCAATTTTTTTTTTTTACCTATTATCGAATTTATTTTGCATTTTGTAATTAATTTGTAATTATTACTATTAATTTGTATTTAATAATTAAATTAATATAAAAGTTATATTAATTTAATTTAATTATTTAGGATATCAAGTTTGGTTCATTGTTGCTTATTTATATTATTATACATGTGATGTATGCATTTTTATTTATATAGCATATTGTATGCCATATAGATTAAAATCCCACCATAGGATAAACATAAATCATGCATCATATTTAATATAGGAGTTATATTATATAGTTGCATGAAGCATGTTCATACATCATATTTAATATAAGAATTATATTATATGATTGCATGCATAGTAATTTGTTCATGCATCATATTTTAATATAAGAGTTACATGATGCATAATATAAGTGTTATATTATGTGATGGATGTGTTATTTATTTTCATTATTGTATAATATAAGTGTTATATTATGTAATGAAAATAGATATGCATTAAGCATGATACTACCTTAGAAATATAAATGTTATATTTTTATGTATGTCATTAGATGCATGACTTAGATTTTAATTGTTTTATTAATCCTTATAAAAGGTATAGGTTAATGAAATTAGAATTAAAATCTATAATTTAGAGTTGTATGCAAACATAGGTTAAATTAATTTTAAATGTTTAAAATTGATATCACTTAGACTTATGTTAGTATATTTTCAATGTGATTAGAAATAGGTTTTTTTTTTTTTTTTCTTTTTAATAGGATTAAAATGAAAATCATAAAATATTAAATTTATAATATAATTGTGTATAAGGAACTTTTGTCTAAGAAAGGTTCTATCTATGGTTGGGGTATTTAAGCTAACAGAAACGAAATATCCCTACCTAAAAACCAACTAGAAGGTGAATTACACAATATTGTTATAAGCATATAATAAATGATTAAGTTATATTGAGTCAATTTAACAAATCACTTAGATAGTTTTTTTAGCCTAATTTACCTAAGGAATAAACCCTCATTTGTAAAATACTTAGTGGGAGGAAAAGATGTATATAATGTCATTTTTTCACTCACATTCTCCCTTAAAGTTCATATCGTGAGACTCAAGTTTCGCCTTGAGGCGCCATGGGAGCATCTCTCTTCGATGATGTTTGCATAGGTCAACATCAAGGTGAGTGGAGAAAGTATTTATAGTTAGTGGGAGAAGATGTGTATCAACATGTCTTACAGTCTCCTGTTCTTTTTTTCTATGTTCTTTCAAGAATTTTCTAAACGAATTTTGATGGCACACGTGTTCATGCGTTTCCGTTGAGGAATTCGATTCCTTCAATTGGTATCAGAGTCAAGTTATGACTCTATTTTTCATTTTCAAAACGAAAAATTAGATAAAAAGTGGATTGTTTCTACATAATCTATGTGGGTTTGGGTAATAGATGTTTACAAACATTGGCACATATATTTACAACTTTTTACTTTTATTTGATCAATCTAAAGATCTGATGTTTTGAGCATTTATTCTGTACATCGAGTCTATAAGTCTACCTTACTCGTGGTAACGTATTTGTTGTGAAAAAAACAAAAAACAAAAAACAAAAAAACAAAACGGAGGTGAAAGACAAATTTCGGAGTGCAGACCCGAGAGGTTTTTGTGCAAAATTCCGTCGTCCACCATGTTTTGTGCATCATTAGAAGTTTCTAATTGTTGTCCATGATTGTTTGTGTGTCATGAAAATGTCATGACAATTTTCCTTCAACATGAATGCGACAATTTTCATAGAGCACGAAAGTGGTTCTTTTCTTCCAACAATTGAAGGCTGTTTTGGTGTTTTAAAATTAAATTAATGTAATTTAATTTAATGTTTAATTAGGGTTCCAATATTTTGTTCATTATTGCAATAATATAGTTTTATTTTGCACGATGTTGGGATGTATGCCTTAAAGCCTCATAGTTAAAATATGTTATTTGAAATAGTGATTGATTATTTTATATATGCAATCATCCATTAAAGAAAGCTCCAAGGTTGTTTTATCAAACTTGAACAGTATGTGAGGGACATACTGATGGATCGTGTTCAAGTAATAACCTAAATGGTATGTAGTATTTAGATCAGATTGGGTGCTTTATCTTAGTGATACTACAGATACAACTCACTTTGTATTTGTTACAAGAGTTGTAAAGCGTTACAAATGATCTGATCCAAATCATTCATGTGGAGATATGCGAGTGGAGATATCCTATACAAAGAGTTTGTATAAAACTGGTCGTGAAATGATTAATCCCTTTTTATAATATTATTGACTGAAGAGATTATCATTTCATAGGATGACCATAGATGACTCGACCTGAATCCTAAGTGAGTTATGAACTCCTGTCTAAGGGTAGTTGTCGACTGAAATTTTAGATGATTATGATGACTCAGATATTCGTTGTATGTATTGCGCCAACAACTTGTAAGGTTGATGATGTATGCGCTTTGCGACAATGATAATATGCGATACTACATTCTAAATGATGTATGCGGTGATGTTTAGATGCTTCCGTAGTATGCGTTCGTGTAGTGTGCGAGTGTCATAAGTTTTCTTACACTGGAACCAAGTATAATTCCAACTCAAGTTTCTCAGAGTGATCTGAGGTCGAACATGGGTATTGTGGTGATTAATGCGATACTGATGTGATATATGCTACTGGTATACAAAAAGAATAATGAATTGGATTTAAAAAGTAAAATGCGATAATAAAGTAATGTGCAATGATAAATAAAGTGCAATAATAAAATGTGGTGATAAATAAATTGCGGTGATAAAATAAAGTGCGGTAAAGTAAATTACGGTGATAAATAAAGTGCGGTAATTAAAAAATGAATAAACAATTAAATATACAAGTTGAAGACTGGCTGTGAAGATGTGCAAAAGTATCTGATGAATGTGGTGGCAAGTTTTCTAAAATGAGTCAGAAAGAGAATGGGTTGAGATAAAGGACATCGCAAGTTCATTAATCTTGTTGAGGATTGCAACTAAGGTTTCGCTTTCCCTTGGCTTACAACTTTTAGTGATCGGTCGCATTCCCATATGTCTATGGTGAAATAGGGATGAACGTGGTGAACGCAAGGTTGTTTCCATCTCTAGAAATACTTCTCGCTTTAGTTAACGCATTCTTCCAACCTTCTTTCGAGAGACGGAATAACATCTTCACTTCTGCTCTCACAGGTGAAGATGTCGTTGAGCATGCTTTAGCTAAACTCAGCCAATTTCTTCAGCAAGGATTAACTTACTCGCTTAATCCTTCCCCTTTACCCTGGGGGATTAGTTACTCATGGTGAAAGAAATGGATGATGAATGTATGGTGAAGAACAAAGAGATGATGATGAATACGATAATCACATTGAAATCTAAAAATAAGCGTTTGTTATAGATAGTGAATGAAATATTAGAGATGAACACAGTAGATGAATAGAAAATGAGAACAAATATGGAAAGAGTGTCAATATCTTGACACGAATCCCGATTAGAGACGATTTGCTTGCCGACGTGTGGTAGAAATGGAGTGGAAAGCTTCGTTCTCAAGCTTTTTTTCTAGGTAGAAGTGATCTTTGCACAGAGCTTCTTCTTTAGGAATGAAAATAATTGCTTGCTTCAAAGACTTACTTCTCAGTCTTGTCTCGTCTTTCTCCCCGAATTTATATAAATTGTCTCTTCAGACCAGCCTCCTTTCTTTGAATTTGATGAAGCTATTTGTAGACCTTGGCTCCTTCTGCATTATTGGTCCCACTCTGAAAAGCTGATAATTCCTGCCATGGCTTAGTGGAAACATCCGCTCTGCTCCACATTTAATTTGTCAGAATCGTATAACAGAAAAGCTGTACAATTTCAGAAGTCCTTGCGAATGCATCACTCTTTACATCTATGATCGATCGCCACATGTGGTGTAATTGTTCTGATCTTTTATCATTGTCACATGTGGTGGAAATGCGTTGATCGTTTGAGTCCATGATCGATCTCGCATGCGTTGCAATTGCGTTGTTCTTTTTCGTTCTTGAATGATTGTCGCATGCTGTGATAATGCGTTGTTCTTTTTGTCCTCGAGCGATTGTCGCATGCGGTAACATATTTTCCTGCAAAACAAAGACTTGGACATTCCATTTTGCCATCGCAATAGGGTGATTAGAATCTAGACTCGGAAGAGCGAGATTAGATCGGCATAAGCAAGAGATAGGAACTTAGAGATAAGCTCTGTTTGTCAACACTACATCGCGTGCATCCTAGGAATAGGAATGATGATATGTGGTCGCCTTGTTCATGTATCATCGCATAGACAAGAATTAGAGGCTTATGTATAGGCCCTATAGACACCTCTGCATATACATCACATGCGTTCTAGCATTAGAAGCCGTAGCATTCGCACCGAGAGGTGGTTTACTATTGTATGAGTGTTGCATGATAGCATTAGTTTGTGTTGACTAGGGTTGCCCTTGCGATTACTCTTAAGTTTTGCAATAAAAACATCTCCGCATTTTATCTATTTTCCCACACATTTATTTCATGGCAAGGTCTGTCGCATCTCTACTTTTCATGTATATTCTCATTGCGTTGTCTGATAGATAGGAGTAGGAGTAGGATTAACTTAACAACATCCCCTTCATTCTTTTATTCAATCGCCGCATGCACAATCACCGCAAACATATAGTTGCAAGCCCTATGTTCAACCTCGGATTACCCGAGAAACTTGCGTCCATGTTATACTTGGCGTGAACGCAAGAAAACTTGTGGCAGGACGCATGGTCATCGCATACAATTATTAACGCTACTCATTCCAACTCATGATCATCGACACATGACTAACAACGCATATCTTAGGAACATGCATCGCATACCGCATCCAAGGGAAGTTGGTTGTAGAGTAAAATTGACTTCCAATTTTCCGGCATCACATATACTATGCTTCAAGGACCTTGAATCCTACTTAGTGCAATTATACCACTACAGAAAAAGAACTCCTCTATATTGTTTTTGCTTTAGAAAAGTTTCAATCATATATTTTTGGTCCCATGTAACTGAGTATTCTAATCATGTAGCTTTGCATTATTTGATCGATAATAAGGAGTCTAAACAACGCCTTCTTTGTTGGATCCTCTTGCTCCAGGAGTTCGATGTTGAAATAAAAGATAGGAAAGGTTCTGAGAATGTTGTTGCTAACCATTTGAGTAGGTTAATGGAAGGAAGGAACTACTTACCATTTGATGGAGATATCCTTGATCAGGCCTTGCTCTAGGTTGATGACATCTCAATGACTCCATGCTCTGCTGATCTCGTTAATTATCTTGTCACAGGTGTGTTCCTTTTAACCTCTATAGCCATTATAAGGCTAAATATTATGTTTGAGAGGATCTGTATCTTTGGAAATTTTGTGTTGATAAAATAGTTAGCATGTGCATGCCTAATGACGAGTTTTTCTCTGTTTTAGCTTTTTGCCATGAACATGCATACGAAAGGCACTTTAATCCTAAGCGCATAGCTAAAAAGGTGTTAAACTCAGGTTTTTATTGGAACATACTTTTTTGGGATGGATATTTCTATTGTAAAACATGTAGAGATGTCAGAAGTCTGGAAGTTTCTCTTGTAGGAATGGAATGCCCCAAGTCCCTATTGTTGTTTGTGGGATATTTGATGTATGGGGATAGATTTCATGGGCCTCTTTCCTTCTTCTTGTGGATTTAAATATATTATTCTTGTTGTGGACTATTGTCCCACCCTGTTCCAGATTTCTTCTCTAATCTAGAATGAAGCGTGAAGATGTTAAACATCACTTCTCTCTATGACATCTAACATCCCAACTCTTAATATATCCCGTACTCAAAATCAAACCCAAACTTCCAAACCAATTTTAAAAAATAGTTTACATTCATTAATAGTGTTTAAGAACTCAACTCAGTTCAAATTACATAATTGTTTAAAAAAAATTACAAACCAACAGTAAGGATTATATTTAACAAAACCTCCCCTGACACGTAACTCACTAGTTTGACTCTCTTGAAATACTATCAAATATGTGCACAAAAAAATACAGTAGATGTTTAACAACACTAATTGGTGTTTCATGGCTTAGCAGGCACCAGGAACTTTATCGCTATCTGGAGAGGCGGGAGGGCAGAAACATAAACATTGAAAGCATGAGCTAAAGCCCAGTGAGTGGTAATTTAATACGAACATAAGTTTTCTCTTTCTAAAACATTAAGAAAACTATTTAAGTCATTCAATAAATCATTGGTAAAGTATATAAGATTCAATAACATTTCAAACACGTGCTAGTAAAATAATGGCATGATCATATCTCATATAAAGCACATTATAAAGCATTTATGACTTATAAGAAAATCACACCAACTCTCTACCTAAATACTCATTTACAACGACAAATTACTTTGGACAAGGAATGTTTCCCACGGTGTAAACTAAATACTAAGGTCATCCATGCAGACAGAGTTGCCTTAAGGCCAAATATGGATACACACCAAAGGCTCAGGTTCCTCTGAGCTCCCTGGTATAATCTGATCACATTTGACCCAGTAGCCCCCTGATCCCCTAGATGGCACTGCAGGCATAGGTTCCTCTAGACTTTCCAATATATTCTGGCCACATCTAGCCCTGTTAGCCCCCTGAGTGGTGTTACTAAAACAAATTCAAGTATCATGGGAAAAATAACCATCTCTTGGATACAATAATTAGTAGTTTGAAATCATTTTCACAAACCATTCAACATCATTTATTCCACCATCAATAGATTTCCTTACAAACCTATACAAATCATAATGATGTTAAATCAGGTTCTACATTACATTTTCATAAACATCAAACTTATAAAAAGGTCAATGGCAATTCAAAAATCAAGATTCAAGCATTTTTGAAATAATAATCAAGTAAAACAATCATCCAATCATAGCATACTATCATATTTATACACTTTTCATGTCAAAATGCTTAAAACCATTCACAGTTCAAATATATAGTTTATATCGAAAACAGTTGAAAATAAATCACTCATAGTTATCGGCTTTTCCTCGAATACTAGTTCCCCTGACTCTCGTTTAACCTGAAATTATATTGATAATCCTCTGGTCACATGACCTAATCTAATTAAAATAACCAAATTGACTTAATCCTTTCCCAAAACCCTAATTTGATCCAATATAGGATTTACTTTGCAAATTTGTCCTTTAATAACTTTAAAATTAACTTAAAATTCCAAATTCATTCAATCCCAAGGCCAAAACATCTTGTTGATATCTATTAGAACATAAGTTAAGGTTAGGAACACCTTCATTAATCTTAATTTTGTCCAATTTTGCATACTTTTTTTCATTAACCTTAATTAGGGTTTAATTTAAATTAACCCCTTAGTCAACTTTAAAATTGACTTAGGATCCCAATTACTTTTAATTTTAGGTTTAAAATATCATAACAATACCAATTGGACCCCTATTAATGCTTAAAAGCACCTTAATTAACCTAGAATTTAGTTTTCCAGCTTTTAATGATGGACAAAAGATGATAGAAAGCAGTCATATATAACCTCCGACCCAAAAAAATCAGCTTTTTGGTGAGAATTTCGATGACCAAATTCTTTGATTCTAGCCAATTTTAGTCTAATTAACCTATGCACACCTCTTACCCATCCTTTGAATTATCTTACCTCGAATTTTGGATGCCCAAAGCACCCTAGATCTACGAGAATTGATCAAACACTCCTCGATCCCCTATTTTTCTGACGAAAAAGTTGCAGAATTTTCAGAAATTTAGATCAAAATTTTTAGTCAATAACAATCAAATAAAAAACCATAAAACTCTAGAGGGACCTGAGAAGTAACTTATCTTTAAATTTAGAGCTTCAAATTAGCCTCTAAGTCCATGAATTTGTATAAACCAAAAGTCTTTTGTTTTCCATGATAAACTCCAACGTCGTGAATCTTCTTCGTTTTTCTTGTCTTTCTGACCAAATTTCATCAAATAAAACCTTCTACGAGCTTTTCCTTTACTTCCTCTTTAGTTTCGTACCATTTTTCCCAATTTTCTGTTATAAAAACTATCACACCCCCTCCCGAGCTTATCCCTGAAGCTCGAAAGGAGGCGTGAAGACAGCAGACACCACCCTGTTGTGATATCTACTGTCCATTCTTCCCCATTTTACCTGGTAATCCTTAAGATCAAATGTGTCTAGTTCCAAGTTATTTTGATTATAACTATGAGTGTCTATGCCAAATAAATTTATAACTACACTTTTGACTCTTGCTAAACCCTAATGATTCCCTATAGTAACAAGATCTGAGGTTTTGCTCTACAAGGCTAAAGGAACTTTTATTCAAGAGAACTATTTAGCAGAAGCAAGATCGTTCCAAATCCATTGTAAAAGAATATATCATTTACAAACATACAAGAACAGTTATGCATTATATAGTAAATTACCACACGATTTTCATTTAAAACCAAAAGGAATCGAGTGACATACCTTTGAAGAACTCTTCTTCACATATTCCCTCGATCTACACTGGTCAGGCGTCCTTACAAACTCGATCACGAGCACGAATGCAACAAACAACCAATGAATTCCACGAACGGTGAGATCCTCGAACCTAATCGAGTAATACTCGATCCTTGACCCTCGAACAACAACACTTGACACTACCACTCGGTTGCCTTGGTATTCTCGGTGTGAGAATCTAGGAGATGTGGGCTTTGTGTGGATTTATTAGAGGGAAGGAGGATGTATATGATCGAGTTAAATGATCGAGTAAGTGGTAGAAATAGAAAGTCTATCGTACAGACATTGGGTACTCGATTGTTTAGTAACGAGGAACAATCGTCTAGTAAACTCGCTCGTCGTTTACTCTTTCAAAGGGCTATCGTATAGCTCTCTCTTTTCACTCGATCAATTGTAATGCGATTAATCTTGCCATCATGAAAAATGAAAACTTTTTTCACTTTTATTCTTCAGTTATTAAAACTGAAAAAAATAACCTCCCACTTCACGCCCGGTTAAAGGAGAAACCAATCAAAATTATCTCATAATTGTTTTTATTATAAATAAATATAATAACTAATTTATCATATTATATTTATAACCTATAGTTTTAATATCACATCATATATAATATATAAACCATAGTTCTTTTCTTCTTTATTTAATATAAATCATATTTATATTAATTCTTCCAATTAATGTATCTGATACATCAAATCAATTATATCACATATAATTGAACCAATTTAATTATATCATATATAATCAAATTTACTCTTGTTAATTTGAACATTTCAACCTGACCCAAAAACTTATTCTCAACTTGAATTCATTGAGCTACCAAGGGGACCTTATGGATCTATAGCTTAAAGCTCCAATAGTACGTGAATAACTAACTAACTTTTTAATCACGATATTCACCATTTGTTAACTGTTGAGCACTTCACTAAAGACCGACAGTTGTACTCTTCTCACTACAGATATATTTCTATGTCCATTGGATTAACCAATCAATAGTACAATAACCTTTCACAGAACACTCATAAGTATAGCTAAGCCAATTTACCGTTTTGCCCCTACAATTACATCTAACTCCTTAAGTACCACAAATTTCTCTAATGAACAATACATCATAGTCCTACTATGAGTGAACACTTCTTGAGCCATGAGAAGGTGTGACACCACATTGTTCAAGCCCCGGAATCAGCCTTTAAGGGAGTAATCTATCTACTTACCCCTACTTTGGGGAAGAAGTGAATTTCGTCTTGTGTAGCTGAGTTCCCAGCTCTTTAATCAGACAAATCCCCAAAGTGGTAGGTTTGAGTCGGCGATCTGCACTCGCACCCATGCAAATCAAATAACCGCCCTCATAGGCAGGAGTTCCTAACTCACTCAGGATTAAGGTCATGTTACCTATGGTCATCCTAGTGAAATGAAAGTCTCTGTCATGAATGGTGTTATATAGCGAGACTAAACATTTCGTGGTCCAGTTTTATACAAACTTTTTTGTATAAGATACCCCCGCTCACATGTCTCCACTGAATGATCAGGATCAGACTATATGTAACACTTTACAACACTTGTAATATCTACAAAGTGAGTCATATCCGTAGTGCCACAAGGATAAGGTTTCCCTCATTTATTCATATACTACAGATCATTTAGGTTATCACTTAAGGCATGATCCACTTGTATGTATCCACATACATGTTTAAGTTACAACGATAACCAGGGATCTTAGTATATTGGTTTGTGGTTAATGCAACTAAAATATCTCATATTTCATAGACAATAGTGAAGAAAATATCTCATATTATTACATCACAAAAGTTTGTTCATACACGTGTTTACAAACTACAAGACCCTACGAGATTTAAGGCATTAACCCCAACATAGGCTGGCAGATCCTAACCTTGAGTGGTACCTTCAGAATGTCCTCTTCTGCTACGTGGGGAGCAGGGAGGAATAAACAATTGGAAAACATGAGCTGGGAGCCTAGTGAGTGGTATGTTTTTATAGAAATTAGATTTTGCTTCTGAAATTCATTTTGAAAGCAACTCCATAGGCAAACAATCAAAACAATATAAGAATATAAAAACATAACCATCCCAGCCTGATAACTGAGATAATACTGATGATCATGTATTTTTTTCGAGTAATCCACTTCAACCAATCTGGAGGTTGAGGAAACAAACCCAGTACCCAATATAGTCCGTTGAATGTGTATATGTCAACAATATCTTGTTAGACGTGTTCGAGACACACTAAAATTTTCCCAGGGTATAATTCCAGTTTTTAGTCAAATCCTTAGAAAACACGCCTTCAAGCAAAATCAGAGTTAAATTAGTCATTCAAGTAAACAACGGAAAAACCAATGATTAAAATCCAAGAAGACACGTTTTCCGATCATGCCAAGGTTTTCCAAACCATACATGTATATAATATCATATATGTACATAGATACAACAAAAAATACTTGCAAATAAATCACACATAGTTCACCAGCAGGAGTTTCTCTTTCCTGAGTCTTTCCTGCTTTCTAGTTCTTCCTAGATCCTGGACCTGTATTAGTTCAAAAGTTAATTTAGAATCCTAGGGTTAGGGCTAAAATAACTTTAAAATACCTTCTTGACCCTAGCGCTATCTTACAAACTCCAACAGATGTTAACCTAGACCTTAGGATAAGCAAAGACGGCTATGAGCGCAGGGGTTGACTTTCCTCATATTAGTTGGGTGCAGGGTACTCCTCTTCAACGCATGGTAGGCCTGCTCAATGCATGTGGCCTCATTCAATGCATAGGCCTCTTCCCAAATACCCAATTCTCTCAAACTCTCTTGTTTTCAGTCATCTTGATAAAATTTTGAGTTGTGTAGGAAAATGAGACCTCATCCAGGTATTTTTAGGTATTCAATAAGTTCATTGTCATCCTTCCTTTGCTCTCAATGCATAAAACATCATGTGTATAGAAAAACTAAGTGTCAACACCATGCAAGGCCCACTTTTGACACCTTCTCCTACCATGCAAGGGTTAAGTGTCTTCACCATGCATACGGCAACGCATAGCTTTCCTTGAAGTGGCACGTCCCAACCCTTTGCATACGCTCTCATGCATCAACCTCATCCTTGGTTCGGTCTAAAACTTCATTTGGTCGAGCCACGTACCTCACTCCATTCCTTGATCCTTAATGCCCAAGAAACTCAAGTCAATGCATGATATCCTTAGGTTGGGTGCATGGTTGCCTCACCATGCATTCAACTCTAATTAAGTCATTCTCTTTTGACTCTTGTTTTCTTCTCACAGCATGATTTCCTCCCATGAAAGTTTATAGCACACTTTTTCTCATCTTTAAGCCCTTATATGCGTAAATATCTATGTGCCCACTTCATCATCTATGTGCCCAACATTCCAACTGTTAGGGTTTCCTCCATTTATCGTGTTATATGTTATCCAACACTTAGCCAAATTCTCATCACAACATATCTATACGTTCAACTCTTCCCCTATGTGTCTAATTCCTCCTCAACTTCCTTCTTCCTTGGTTTCTTTCTCATGGCCTAACTTTCTCTTTTGAGCTCATAGCATATCTATACGTCTACTTTGACTATCTTCACTTCAAGGTATGCGTCCTAACCTCTCTTGGTTGTGCATAGTTCAACGCATGGTTCGTTCAATGCTTAACCAACTATTCCCTATGCTTTTACCTTGTCCTTCAACTCAATGCATGGTCCCACAGTTTCATAGCATAATTTCTAAGTGAAGGAAATTGGATTCGAGATTTTCATGAGCAGCAGAACAAGATTATTCAAAATCAAAATCATAAATGAACAAAAAATTTATAGTTTACTTCAAACAAACGGTTATACAATTACTACAGAAATTATAGCATGAAAAACTCAAATGAACAAAGAGCAAACTCTATGCACATTTGAAGATGCGTCTCCACGCTCCATTGCGCGATCGCTCGAACAACAGCAACCTCGAACGCTCGATCTACACGACCGCAACATAGTACGAACACTTCACGCTCGTCCTCAACGATCACCTCAGCCACGAACTCCTCCGTAATAGCACGAACAATGTCTAGAAAACCTCGACGGTGTCGAGTTGAGTCTAACACCACCAACAAGACTACCTTGGTATTCTCGGTGTGAGAATCTAGAGGGTGGGCTCTGTTTAGACTTGGTATGAGGTAGACGAAGGAGGAAACACCGATCGTGTATACGATTAGGCAAGTGGGAGATGGTGGAGACCTACCGCATAGGTCGATACACAATCATTTAGACAAAGCTAAGCGATCGTCTAACAAAATCTATGTGATCATTTAGCTCATCGCTTAGCTCAGTCTATTGCCTACATAGTCTACACGATCGTTTACTTTGGCCAAGCGATTGTCTAGTAAAACTATGCGATCGTTTATTAAATACTGCACGATCATTTGGCTCATCAATGTATGATCATTTAGCTCGCCTAGTCATCGTTTAGTAAATATGTATTTACTTGATGACTACTTTGAGATCCTTTGTGCCGACAGAAAAATCTCAAAAACTTTTTCAATCTTTTGTAAAACTCCTTTTCAAAATAGGAAATTCACTTTCCTTTTAAACTCACGGTTACCATGAATCCAATAATCACCCACTCATTTGGTTATTTAAAGAAAAAGAATTAATTATCCAATAATTAATATTATTATAAATATAAATGATAACCAACTTATCATACTATATTTATAACCTAAAGTTTTAATATTTCATCTCATGAAACATATAAACCATAGTTCTTTTTCTATTCTATGGTACTTAATATAAATTTCATTTATATCAATCCTCCACTAGATGTATCTCATACATCATACTAATTATATCATATATAATCAAAATACCTCTTTTCAATTTGAACAATTCAAATTAACACCAAGAACTAATCCTCAACTGAATCCATTGAGCTACCAAGGGGACCTTATGGACCTATAGCTCGAAGCTCCAACGGTACATGAATAACTGACTAAACTCTTAAGCCACGGAATCCACCATCCATTAACTACCAGCCACTCCGCTAAAGACCGACAGCTGAACTCTCCTAACCACAGATATATTATATGTCCATCTTAACCAATCAGCAGTGCGACAATCCTTCACAGATCGCTCGTAAGTACAATTGGGTCAATAACCGTTATGCCCCTGTAGTTACATCTGTCTCTTTAAGTACCACTAATCCCTCTAATGAACATAAGTCTTAGTTCTACTATGACTGAGTCTTCTCTTCCAAAGAGAAGTTGTGGCCACTATGTTTTTAGCCCTGAAATAAGCCCTTAAGGGAGCAATCTCTCTACTCATCCCTGCTTCGGGAAAGAAGTGAATTCCATCTTGTGGATTGAGTTCCCAACTCCCAGATCAGAAAAATCCCCAAAAAGGTAGGCATGTTGAGTTGGCAATCTGGCCACTCTCACCCATACTAATCAAAAGACTGCCCTCAAAGGCAGGAGTTACCAAAACACTCAGGATTGAGGTCGTGTCACCTATGGTCGTTTAGGTGAGATGTAAGTCTCTAGTATCAACTGTAACATTCTGATTTTTTTAAGAAAATTTAGATTAATTATCTCAAATTGCTGAGTTTTAGTTTCGTAATCTTTGGAATTTGGAAACAAATTGTTACAGTTGAAGAAGTTTTATTGGTTAATGTGGATTCTTTGAGTATGAGTTTTAAATTAATTGGAAGGGATAATTGAATTATTTGTATAAGAAATTTTGAGTTTTTGTGAAATTTGAAAGGAAAAAGAGGAAATTGTGGTTTTAAGATTTTACCCTCTTTAATTTTAGAACTTGGATCCAAAATTTAAGTAAAGAATTAGGAAAAGATAATTGGTTTATTTGGAAGTAATTAAATCAAGTACTTAAAAAGATTTGTAAATTTGGATTCAAGTTAATTTGGAAAGTTAGAATTTAATTTTGGGATTTAGAATTTTTGGAAAGAAGTTATTTAAAGTTGGTGAATTTAGTTTTAGGTTTATTTACTTAATTGAAGAAGAGGTGAAAGATTTGAGTTTGATATGACATATTTATTAAGGAGAGGAAATTTATATATATATAAGGGTTTTGGAATTTAAGAAAAGAAAAGGAAAGAATATATATGGATTTTGGAATTTAAGAAAAGGAAAGGAAATAATATTATATATATATTATTTATGTATTTGTGTGGTGGAGAATTAAAAAGAAAAGAAATATGGAATTTTCAAATCCCCACTTTCTCACATTCTCTCTCGTTTAGACAAACTTCGGCTGTCGCACCGCCGATGTCCACATCATTTCCTCCGTCAAGTTGGAATTGCGCCGCTCCGACCTTCACGTCGTTGGATCTTCTCACCGTTGGTCCTCCTTTCTTCCAGTCGTTGTCCTCTATCGAATGTCGTCGTGAGGTTCGTAATTTTCGGATAAGATCTAAATGATTTTCATGGTTTTGTTGAGGATCTTGAATACCCAATAAATAACGTGTTTAATTATCATTTCAATCGTGATTTTGGAGGTTGAATTGGAAAGTTTGCAGGAGTTTAAAAGGTCATTAGCATGATGTCAAGCTGAGTGAAGGTAATTTCGGCAAGAATTTTGGTAAGATTTAGGGCTTTGTGACTTGTTCAGTTCGAATGTAATTTATACGAATTAAGTTATTAAGTTTTGTTGCTGATTTTGGCGTGATTAAACACTTAGGTGTGAACCTAAAGGTTAAATTTTATTTTGGTTTATGTACTAAGATTTAATTCAAAGATTGTGGAGATTATAAAGGGTTAGTTGCTCAAATATTTGGCTTGATTTTCACAAAGATTCAATTACTTTTTGGTTCAACCTAATATAAAAGTAAGTAATCTTACTACTGGAACTGCCCCAGACACTAGATATATGTCAGCATGATAGATGAATATTATGACAGAGCATAACATGATAGATGGATAGTATAGTATGCCCGATATGTGTTCTTGAATGAGAATCTGAAAGATTTATTTGTGCACGTAGAGACTTGCATGCTAGTAAGAGGTGATACTTGATTCATTGAGGGTGTATTTGATATGAGGATATAGAGGTATATATGCATGTTGTATAGCCATGATGTTAAGGTGTATATGTATGTTATAAAATCATATTATAATAATTGTGATGTTGAGACTGTGATAGTGTCTTTACTGATTAGTTAGATGCCCACTAGGGATTGTGTTTCCTTCGAGATTCACCATATTGTGTTTCCTTCGAGATTCACCAAATATTGTGTTTCTTTCGAGATTCACCAGATATTGTGTTTCCTTCGGATTCACCAGATTGTATTTCCTTCGAGATTTACCAGATATTGTGTTTTCTTTGGGATTCACTAGATATTGTGTTTCATTCGGGATTCACCAGATGTTGTGTTTCCTTCGAGATACACCGGAGGTAGTGGGCATACTTAACTACAGTAGGATAGAAACTAGTTTTGCATGTATGTATGTGTCCCATGAGAACTAGAGCAATTTTTATGTTCCACCAGAGGTAGGTATCTAGAGGACATATATACCTAGGCCGATCCCAGTAGTGAGGTTATTTACTAAGTATTTTATACTCACCCTTTCTTATGTTTATGTTTCAGGTAAGGGCAAGGATGCACTGGCGAATGACAAGAGGAATCCTTACACGAGCCACTGAGGACCAGTTTTATGCTTCCACTTATGATATCTAGATTTCTTTCCATGTTTTTCAACTTTCAATTTGATGTTTGAAACTTACTATTAAGATTTGTTTTCAGACCTATTTATTATCATTTATGATTTATGAGTACCCTATCATCTATTTTTAATATCTAAATTTAATGAAGGTCTTTTGAGTTCAACTTATTTATTTAGCATTTATTTCACTATAGAAGGATGTCGTTTTAAGTTCCATTCATGCATATGTTTAGTATCGGCCTAACTTGAGTCCTAGGGGGTCCGGTCTTTACATCAAAAATTTTATATACAGAGTCTAGTCATCTCGTGGTCCAGGTCTTATATAAAATCTTTGTATAGGACACCCCCGCTCACACGTCTCCACGTGAATGGTCAGGATCTATCATCTGTAGTAGTTTATAACACTTGCAAACCTTTACAAAGTGAGTCGTATCCATAGTGTCACCAGGATAGGTATCCCACCTTAATCCTTATACTACAGACCTATTTAGGTTATCACTTAAGACATGATCCACTTGTATATCACATATATATGCTTAAGTTCACATAAGATAACCAAGGAGCTTTGTTTATTGGATATGAGTAAATGTCATAATTAAATAACACTTATTTTATTCATTGAACAATGTGTATCTTTACAAAACAACAAGACTCCGAGAGAATTAGGACACCAATCCCAATACTATGCTCATACCATAGCTCCTCATGCTCACAGCATAGTTTCTTATGCTCATAGCATAACTCTTCATTCTCATAGCATAGTTTTCAAGATGTCTTCTACGCATTAAAGGTGACTTCCTTCCCCTTATAATACGCTTAATTTGTCCAACTAAGGTTTCTTGGGAGTCTCCTATGCATCCAACTTACCCCATGCATCCAACACTATGCGCCCAAGGTAGATTTCCTATGCTATGAGTTGCACTACTTAATCTATGCTATGAGTTTATGCTACTATGCTATGACTTACTTAACTATACTATGAATTGAATCCCTCTATTAAGGTTAGCCAAATTTTAGTTTCATGTGTTAGACATATTTAAATAATAATATGTTTAATTAAAGTATGAGCTATGTATGTGGATTAATAATTTATCACATTGGGTTATTTTATTAGATTGGGCCTTATTATGTAATCTAATTAATTAAGGCCCTAGATTCCTAATTGAGTATGGACTTAATGGGTAGAAGCTCATTCCTAGTTAATTAGGGTTTAATGGGAACCCTAATTGAACTAGTATATAAAGAGACCTTAGGCTATAGTCCCCAATATACCAAAGCAATAAGCACTCAGTCTTTCTTGAATCTCATCTAGAGAGAAATCCCACTTAGGGGATTTGGAGCTTTGATTGAGGAAGATAATAGCCGCCACTTTAAAGTCATCATAAATCTTTCAATGGAATCCGATATGTATATATTATTGACAATTTGACATGAATGATTCTAGGGTTTATCTATTCAATATAGATATAGAGTATTTATGCTAACAAGTAGTATCAGAGCATGAATTTCATGTTAAATCGTTGACTTATATTTGTTTTTCAATCATATTGTGATTCAATTTTGGTTCGGCTTCATGTATTTTTCAATTAAAAGAAATATAGTTTCTATTTATTTTGTGGAAAACCCATTATGTGGCTTGCCCGCGGTAACATGCAGGTGAAAACCCCATTTGATTATATTTTTTTTAAGGGAATATTAATTTTAATTTGATGAAGTTAATGGTTTTCGTGGGTACTGATCAAATATCGAGTACTATGTTGCCGGATATGTATATGTGTTACACATTAAGGGTTTGGAAAACCATTATGGCATTATCCACATATATGGAGCACCATTTTTTTTTTGTGTGGCAATTTTGTCACTTATTGTTCAGATATGCCCATGAAAATTGAACCCTATTGAACTAAATTTCAGTCCGAATGAAGATCATGACATGTAGGTGGCAGATTAAGGGATTGTTTAGTCGATAACTTTGATAAGGTTTGATTGACAATGTTGAATTTGGTGAATTTAATCAATTCGGTTTTTTTTTTTTATTGAAAATCTTGCATTTTGTCAAGAATTAATCAATTCGATAAGTAATTCCTATTTAATTAGGAATTAGTTGATAAATTAGGAATTAAATCAATCAAATTATGAAGTTAGATTTAAATTGGATCAATCACATTGTAAATTTAAGTTTAAATTTGATTAATCATGTTGTGGATTTAAATTTAAATATGATTGATAATGTGGTAAATTTAAATTTAAATTTAATTGATATTTTGGTGAATTTAAATTTAAATTTGATTGATGATATTTAGCGATATTCACATGTTTTGTTGCTTTAATTGTATTATGTGTATGCAATTATTAAGTGAATATTAGTAAAGACTATTTGGTGTCTTCCTCCTTTATTTTTGTACAATAATATTATTATATTAATGTATCTTATATTTTAGATTGAATTGGTCAAAATAATATGTTACCAAAGTAGCCTCTATTATCTAGATTAATTTAATTCTAAAATATAAGATGTGCATATTCATGAATTTATGCGGATAATGATCGGCCCAAAGGAAGATAATTATTTGGTCAAATTGTGGGTATGCATGTGGTAATGAGTATGTGACAATTATAAGGATTGTTCATGTAAAAAAATAGTCAGTCCAAAGAAAGGCTATTTTTTGACAAAGTTAATTGTTAATACTTTGATTACTACGTTGAGAGTACCATTTACAGTTGGTGTTTTTGCTCAAAGGTTGGACATCAATGTTGTGTTAGGTATCTTGTTAAAGGGGCCCACCACATATGTAAAATTATTTTGTTATATTTTAATTGTGAGCATATATTTTGTTGTTTATTGTTTCAGTTGGTCTTACTCAAATATCTAGAAATCTGAGTTCAATCCCTAAGTTGAATGGATCAAACTTCAAGATTTGGAAGGAAAGCTTAGAGATACTTCTCGGGTGTATAGATTTGGACCTTGCATTAAGGACCGATAAACCTACTGCTACTGAGGAACAGCCAAATACGGCTAATATAGAGAAGTGGGAACGGTCAAATCGCATGTGTCTGATGATCATTAGGCACTCCATTCCGGAGTCTTTTCGGGGCTCTATCACAGAAAGTGAAAATGCCAATAAGTTTCTTGCTCAAATTGAGAAATATTTTGCTAAAAATGAGAAAGGGGAAGCAAGTAGTCTTTTGACTTCTTTAACTTTTATGAAGTATAAGGGCAATGAAAACATAAGGGAGTACATTATGGAAATGTCCAATCTCGCAGGTAAATTAATGACACTTGATATCGAGATAAATGAAAATTTACTCGTGCATCTGATACTTATCTCTCTTCCTGCACAATTCACTCAGTTTAAGATAAGCTATAATACTCAGAAGGATAAATGGAGTATTAATGAGCTTATCTCACAATGTGTGCAAGAAGAAGATAGGATTAAGAGAGAAATGACAGAAAGTACTCATTTGGCAACATGCTCTCGTGATAAGAAGAAAAGGAAAATTGTGGATGTTGCAGAAGGGACATCTCAGCAGAATAAAAACAAGAAACAAGCTACTGAAAATCCTTGTTTTTTCTGCAAAAGGAAAGGTCACTTCAAGAAAGATTGTCCCAAATACGCCAAGTGGCGTGTAAAGAAGGGTAAACTTCTTACTTTGGTTTGTTCTGAAGTTAATTTAGCTTCTGTACCTACAGATACTTGGTGGGTAGATTCTGGTGCTACTACTCACATAAGTATATCAATGCAGGGTTGCCTGTGGAGCCGGCCGCCAAGTGATGCTGAAAGATTCATCTATGTGGGCGATGGCAAAGCAGTTCCAGTTGAAGCTATTGGAAATTTTAGATTACTTTTAAAAACTGGTTGTTATTTGGATCTGAATGAGACTTTTGTTGTACCGTCATTTAGACGGAATTTAGTTTCTATTTCCAGTTTGGACAAATTTGGTTTTTCTTGTTCTTTTGGAAATAATAAAGTTAGTCTTTTTCAAGATTCTAAGCTTATTGGTACCGATTCTTTAATTGATAATCTATATATGCTTGATTCTTTTGCTTCATTTAACAAGATCCTGTTATCTAATTCATGTGGTACAAAGCGTAAATTAAATGAGAATTCTACTATGTTATGGCACAAGCGTTTAGGTCACATCTCTAAACAGAGAATTCAGAGACTTGTGTCAGATGGAATTCTTGATTCCCTTGATTTAAGTAACTTCAACGTTTGTGTGGAATGTATTAAGGGAAAACAGACAAACATAAGAAAATTAGGTGCCAACAGATGCTCAGACGTCTTAGAACTAATACATACAGACATTTGTGGTCCATTCCCTACGGCCTCTTGGAATGGACAACAATATTTTATTACGTTCATAGACGACTATTCAAGATATGGGTACCTATATTTAATTCATGAGAAGTCTAAATCCTTGGACGTTTTCAAGTCTTTCAAAGCTGAAGTCGAACTTCAACTTGGAAAGAAAATTAAGGCTGTCAAATCTGATCGTGGTGGTGAATATTACGGTAGATATGATGGATCAGGTGAACAATGTCCAGGGCCCTTTGCCAAATACCTAGAGGAATGTGGAATCGTCCCGCAATACACTATGTCGGGCAAACCCAGCATGAATGGTGTAGCGGAGAGGCGAAATAGAACACTTAAGGATATGGTAAGAAGTATGATTAGTCATTCTTCTCTACCAGAATCCCTCTGGGGTGAGGCACTAAAGACTGCAACATATATCCTTAATAGGGTACCTAGTAAAGCAGTAGTTAAAACCCCTTATGAGCTATGGACAGGAAAGAAGCCTAGTATTAGGCATCTTCACATCTGGGGTTGTCCAGCTGAGGCTAGGCCTTATAGGCCTAATGAAAGAAAATTGGACTCAAGAACTATTAGCTGCTATTTTGTTGGGTATTCTGAGCACTCTCGGGGTTTCAAGTTTTATGATCCCACTTCTAGATCATTGTTTGAGACAGGAAATGCTAGATTCCTTGAGGATGTTGAGTTTGGGGGGAAGATAATATAAGGAAAGTTGTCTTTGAAGAGGAATTGGTTTCTTTTCCTCATGTGATTATAAATGATGTTCAGGCTTCAATTCCTGACTTCATTATTGAACCAATTATAGAACAAGACAACATTGAAGTCCCCGTTGTTGAACCTGAAGTTCAAACTCAACAACCTCAAGAAGTGCCATTAAGAAGATCTACTAGAGAGAGAAGAAGTGCAATTCCAGATGATTATATTGTGTTTCTTCAAGAACATCAGGATGATGTAGGCGTAATGGAAGATGATCCAATCAACTTCCAACAAGCTTTACAAAGTTCTAACTCTCAAAAGTGGATAAGTGCTATGGAAGAGGAAATAAAATCCATGAAAGACAATGACGTTTGGGAACTTGTCGAACTGCCATCAGGAGTGAAACCCATAGGTTGTAAATGGATATTTAAAACCAAAAGGGATTCACATGGCAATATCGAAAGATATAAGGCTCGTCTTGTTGCAAAGGGTTTTACTCAAAAGGAAGGCATTGATTACAAAGAGACTTTCTCTCCGGTTTCATCGAAAGACTCTTTTAGGGTAATCATGGCACTGGTAGCTCACTTTGATTTAGAGCTACACCAGATGGATGTAAAAACTGCGTTTCTCAATGGGAACATTGATGAGACGATTTATATGGTGCAACCAGAAAACTTTGTGTCTGGTAATTCAAAGTCTATGGTGTGCAAATTAAAGAAATCCATCTACGGTCTCAAGCAAGCCTCTCGTCAATGGTATCACAAATTCCATGAAGTGATAACCTCATTTGGTTTTGAGGTGAACATTGTGGAAGATTGTGTATATCACAAGTTCAGTGGGAGTAAATCAATCTTTCTGGTGTTATATGTCGATGACATACTCATAGCTAGTAATGATGTAGGTTTATTGCATGACACTAAGAGATTTCTCAAAAGAAATTTTGAGATGAAGGATCTTGGTGATGCTTCTTTTGTATTAGGAATTGAAATACTGCGAGATCGTTCTCAAGGTATTTTGAGATTGTCACAAAAGAACTACATTGAAAAGATCTTGAGTAGATTTGGCATGAAAGATTGTGTGCCAGGAGATACCCCGATCGCTAAAGGTGATAAATTTCATTTAGGTCAATGCCCCAGGACCACACTCGAGACTAAGGAGATGCAGAAGGTTTCCTATGCATCGGCCATTGGAAGTCTAATGTATGCCCAAGTATGTACACGTCCAGATATTGCGTTCATAGTTGGAGTATTAGGCAGATATTTGAGTAACCCGGGGATAGATCATTGGAAAGCAGCCAAACGGGTTATGAGGTATTTACAGAGAACAAAAGATTATGTGCTCACTTATCGGAGATCAGAAGTTTTGGAGATCATTGGGTATTCTGATTCTGATTATGCTTGATGTCAAGACACTTTGCGATCCACTTCAGGCTATATCTTCATGTTGGCTGAAGGAGCTGTATCCTGGAAAAGTGTTAAACAAACACTTATGGCTTCTTCTACTATGGCTGCGGAGTTTATAGCATGTTATGAGGCATCCAATCATGGAATATGGTTGCAAAATTTGTTCACTGGTCTGCGAATAGTGGTTGGCATAGAAAGACCACTAAAATTATTTTGTAACAATAAGCTGGCTATGATGTATTCCAACAACAACAGAAGCAATACAAGTCAAAGCATGTAGACGTGAAGTTTCTGGTTGTTAAAGAAAGAGTTCAGAATGGTCAAATTTCGATAGAACACATAGGAACAAACTCTATGGTGGCAGATCCATTGACTAAAGATTTACTATCTAAAGTTTTTTATGAGCATGTTGCTCACATCACTTTTCTGATTCCATGATTCAGTGGGAGTTTGTTATTGAGGATGTTCTTTGACCTTATTTTGTTTATTTTCTATATAGAATAAATTTGATGGTTTATGTTTTATTATCTGAACTTATTTATCATGCATGCAGTTTAGCATAAAGTTTTTTAGAATGATCTCATTAAGGAATTTAGACCAGTTGGAAACATGCATGATTTAGATCACTTTGCATGTAGTTTCCATGCTATCCATCCATACTTGATCTATGTCATTGAATGTATTAGAATTGGTGATCAAGGAAGGTTTAGTTACAAGGGTAGTGACGAAAGCCGCTTTGATTCCATTCTAATACAGGAGATGGACCAGATTGAACTAAAAGAGAATTATATTATTGAAATAACCTGTTTATGCGCGCTTAAGGTTTATGTGATTTAATTATATTAGGTATATAGACATAGCCCAAGTAAGAGATTGTTAGACATATTTAAATAATAATATGTTTAATTAAAGTATGGGCTATGTATGTGGATTAATAATTTATCACATTGGGTTATTTTATTAGATTGGACCCTATTATGTGATCTAATTAATTAAGGCCCTAGATTCCTAATTGAGTATGGACTTAATGGGTAAAAGCCCATTCCTAGTTAATTAGGGTATGATCCCCAATATACCAAAGCAATAAGCACTCAGTCTTTCTTGAATCTCATCTAGAGAGAGATCCAACTTAGGGCATTTGGAGCTTTGGTTGAGGAAGATAATAGCCGCCACTTTAGAGTCATCATAAATCTTTCAATAGAATCCGGTATGTATATATTATCGACAATTTGACATGAATGATTCTAGGGTTAATCCCTCTATTAACGTTAGCCAAATTTTAGTTTCCTGAACTTAGCCTACAAACCCTTTTTAATTTCTTGGCTCAAGTGTTGGCTTGGCTTACTTCCTAGCTTTACATCGAGGGTTTACAAAAATACACTAACTTTTTCCCCACCTCCTTAGGCCGGCCGAACACCAAAATTAAAATTCTCAATTTTCCTTTTGATTATAGCTTCAATTTGAGGCTCAACACGTGCTCAGCTAATTAATCATCTACCTCTCAGCCAATCATTAAGAGAATTTCATAGGAATAACTCAATTTTACCAAAAATTCTTCAACTTCTCTCTTTTTTTCTTTCTCTTGGGTAATTCTCTTTTTCCTTTAAATTTTTCTTAAGTTTCTAGCTCAAATTACCCTTAATAGGCCTTAAACATCCTAAAATTATCTTTACACTTCAAAATTTTCCAAAATTCACCACATTTCAAAATGTTGTCTTTTGTTGACTTTAACTTTGATTATTGACTTTTCCCGAGCATTGCTACTTCACCCTCAAATGTCCTTTACATGCTCAACTAGATTTGTTACCATCAAATTATTCCCAGATCCTTATCTTATTTTCCTTAATGAACAAAACGCCAGTTCCATTCATCTTATTTCCATGTATATCTCTTAACTAAAGTTCTAAAATAAAACTTAATCTTGAGTTCTTGTATTCAATCTCAACTATAAGTTCCCTAGTATTTCTATTAAAGAGTAAAAGAAGAGATGGCTTACAACTATGTTTTCAAATGGGTGAAAGCAAAGACCACTATTACTGATGATTTTAAGGTTGGTGCAGGATTTTTTAGATCTCACGGAATCTTTTAGATCTCATATACTTAGCAGGTTTGGTTTTCCTCACACAATCATCAGTGATAATGGTACACATTTCTGCAACAAGCTGATATCAACTCTCTTAAAGAAATATAGTGTGCAGCATCAAGTTGCCACCCTTTACCACCTTCAAACGAATGGTCAGGCGGAAGTTTCAAATAGAGAGGTTATTTTGGAGAAAGTTGTGAATCCTAGCAAGAAGGATTGGAGCTTGAGGCGAGATGATGAATTAGGGCCTACCATACAACCTTCAAAACACCAATAGAGATGTCTCCCTATAAGAGGATATATGGTAATGCTTACCACCTCACTGTGGAGATACAACATCAGGTCTACTAGGCAGTTAAGTAGTGCAATTGGGATCCTAAGGCATCAGGTGAGACTAGATTTTTATAGATTCAAGAACTTGAGGAGATAAAGTTAGAATCGTTTGAAAATTTTTTTATCTACAAGGAATGAATGAAAGAATTCCACGATAGCATGATAGCACCTAAGGACTTTGAAGTTGGCCAGAAATTGCTCCTTTATAATTCTACATTAAAGTTTATGGCAGGTAAATTTCATTCTAAATGGTTAGGTCCTTTTGGTCTTACTGATGTTTATCCTAATGGTGCAGTAAGAATTCAAAGTTTGGAGACTAGCAAATGATTTGTAGTTAATGGACATCGACTAAAGGAGATTCTCTGGTTTTCTTTGATCTTGCTTAACAGCTGGATTTACCGGTCTACATTTGAATAAAGCCAAATACGATCGAGAAACTGACCTTAAAAATTTGTGTTTCCTAGAGGCAGCCGAACTTTAAATCTTTATTGCTTTCATAGTTAAATTTTATTTTTCATAATATTTCTCTCTTCTTTATCTTAATATTTTCAACCTTCTTGTTTTGTTAGGCTTTTGAGTTGGGGATGCTTGTTTGAGAGGAGCCTTATTCCCCCATTCACCCTCAAGGGAAGTTTTTTGTTTCCTTATGCTCTTAATTTCTCACATTGGGTGTAATGTGTATCTTTTAAAGTTGGGGTTGGGTGTTTGGTATTTTGGTACTTATGTTGATGCATATCTGGTAGTCTTTGAGCATCTGAGACTTGTGCTTTAGAATGTTTGTTTGCTTTTTTTTTTTTTAATTCTCGTTATTATGACCGTTGATGATGCACTCATTGAAAACTTGCATGTTTTAGACAATGTAGGAAGAAATTAATGATGATTTTTTAGGTTTTTTTTTTTTAAGAAAAAACTTTTTCTTCATTCTTTCATGTAATTTGAGTTCTTTACAAGATTTCCCTAGGTCTTACATGCTTAGAATGACATTATAGAGTCAACATTTTTCTTGTCACCCCAAAAGGCCTTAGTGGCCTTAGTGATAGAACTGGACTCCCCTAAATTTCAATTTAGCAATACGATTGCTAGGTAAAAACTAACTAATTTTCCATAAAAATGAAATATATATATATATTCAATAAAGAGACATTTACTCCGCTTTCTTAGGGACATGCCTAACCTAAGGCAGTTATGTGTTGGTTTTAGCAAGCTAACAGTAGAAGAATTAAGGATCATTAAGCATTTTAATTCATTAATTTTAGCTTCAAATTAAGCATGTTCATATAATATGAAGAGGGTTTCATAAATACCTTTGAAGAACTTCTTTGATCCATGAAATTGGCTTCAATCTCCTCAGTTACAAGTTGTGAACCATCAAAAGATCTTCCCTACTATCCTCTAGGACCTTAGATTGAGTTGTGAGACTCAAAATGAATTGAGATTAAAGAAAATTATTGAAGAATATCACTGGCATTCAGTTTCTTATCCTAAAAAATGAAGAACTCTTCTTCAAAGAAACTCTCAACCAAATCCTCTCTATGCATGGCCTCAAAATAAGTATAAAACTTGAGTTTTGTACCAAACTCTCATCCAATCAAATTGCACAACAATTAAACAGCTCTTACTTGAGATTTTGAGTGGATCTTAGTGGATTTGTGTGTGAGGTGCTTCAAGTTTCAAGTGGAAAAATCCCACTTTCATGGGTTTTTCTAATTTTTAATTGAATTTTTTTAATCAAATTAAAAAATGAATTTAATAAATTAATTCGTTTGAAATTGATTTAAAATAAACTTTTTGAATTTTCTTTAAAATTCAATTTTAATTAAACAAAGTTGATTCTCTAATTTTTTTAATTTTCTCGGAAACTCAAAATTTCAATTTTAAATTCAATTGATTTAATTAATTAAAAATTTTAATTAATTTTGTTAATTTAATATCAAATATTAAATTAATTAAACACCAATTCCACTACCATGAATCTTTATTCATGAAATTAATATTTAAATCATATTTAAATATTAATCAATTCTTCAATTTCGTTTAATTCGACAATTAAACGTGTAATTATATCACATATTATTAGTAATTCCCTTAATTCGAATTTAAACGTTTCAAATTAACTCATCACACTATTCTAAGGTTTATTCTGTTTGTGAGCTAGTAGGGAGACCTAATGGACCTACAGATCATGGGTTTCAACAATCCTAGATTAACCAGCTAAACTCTTTAACCTAATTATCCACCATTCATTAACTACCGAGTCACTCCACTAAAGCCTAGTAATTGTACTCCCCTCACTGTAGTTATATTGTGTCCACTCGATATAACCATCATTAGTAAGTTAACCCTTCACAAATTGTTCTTAATAACGGCTAGGTCAAATGACTGTTTTTCCCTCGAGATTACCTCTTGTTTCTTAAGTCCCACTGACCCTCTAATGAACAATTTGTTTGTAATCCAATCAACAAACAAAATCCCTCTCTGGCCAATGAGAAGGTGGGGCCCTTGTTCAAGACCCAGAATCAGCATTAAGGGAACAACCTCTCTACTATCCCTAAAATAGGGTAGAAGTGAATTCCATCTTGCACCCTATGTCCCCAACTATCTACCCGGTCTTACCCTTAAAATGGGAGGCTTATTGAGCCGATGCTATTGAGCCATGATAACTTGTAGAAAGACAAGTTATCTTCTCTCGAAAGTTGGAACAATCAAGATTCTTAATGATAAAAACTCATTTATCTTAAAGGAAAACACATGGAATTCTTCAAACATTACTAGCCTTTATAAAAACATTCTTTTTGATATAAATGCGTCACTAACGCATCTTATCGTAGGATTTCAATAAAATTCGCTAAGCGTTGCAGGCTCAGCTAATGCAAAGTCCTGCGTCTGAAGGATTCCAACGCATAGAAGATACATTATTGGTTCGTGCTATTCCTGTCAAATCACCACTTGCAGTTATGGGTATCTGAATGTCAGCGTCTGAAAAGCAACTGAAATGATAGACAGCTGACCAGGGTATGGAAATTAATATTGTCATATCACAAGTTGTTGAGAGAAAACGCCTATAAATAGGAAGACTTGCAATTGAAGATGGTAGCATAGCATATATAGAACACTTTAGAGCTTAGATTATAGTTGTTTTGCTGCTGCAAGAAGAACAGGGAGGAAATGAACCATTTCCATTGTTGATCAAGAAGAATTGTAAAAGACCAAGCTCGAGAGAGAATTCTTCTTCATTTCCTTAACAAGTTGGCTGTACACATTAAGATCAAGCCAAAGAGGATAAGAGATTGAACTCTGCGGCTTGACTCTTTTCTTTTCACTTCATTTCCATTTATCATCGCATGTGATTAAGTGTTGCTATTGTAAAGACAACTTCATTCTTTATAAAATCGTACATTTGATCCAACACTTTTGCTTCTGCTTACAATCTATTGTGTTAAATGTGTTTGTGACTTTGTGCATGCTTAATTTCTAAAGCTTTAATCATTTTGACCATCTGGTTGAAGTTATCTCAACTAAAACCATTCGAAGAACAGGATAGCTAGAAACGCATTGAGGCACAGTAGCTTTAGAGATAAAAATACTTATGCTTCACTGCTTTCTGTAACCAACACATGCACCCTGTAAATAAGAACATGTGGCATTCGCACTGAGAGATGTTGAATAATTAGATAAAAAGAAACTCAACGCATCTACCTACATTTGGGTTGTAAAAAAGCATCTCTCATCTTCATCTTTACCCACACTCTTACACGTGTTCATGTTACTTGGATCAACGCATACCCTTGTAACTTAGCACCATTCCATCATTAGACCCTGTATTTCACTTGAACTCTTGTGTATTCTTGTACGCATGTAGTAAAAATATTGTAGATAAAACTTTTCCAGCATTTATTTAGAACCTTTTTATATCTGCTGCAACGCAAGGCCTGCGTTAGTCTAACCTAAATCCCTGTGTTTGACCTTAGACTTACTAGGAACCTGAATTAGATTTATACTTAGATCTTATTCAAAAAAAGCTTGTATGTATTAGAGAGAGAGGGTGTAACGCATCACCCAATCTTTTCACCTAGAGAAGTAATTCACCATTCATTTTTATTCACATCAATCTTGTCTTCCATCTTCATTTATAATACACTCCTTGCACACATCACGAATTCAAGCCAAACCTTACCTATGCAAATCTAAGAATAATCCCGAATAAACAAGAGTTCATAGTTAGCTCAGGATTAAGGTTAAGTTACCTAGGTCATCGCTCTGAAATAGTCAGTCTTTAATAGTAAACAACGTTATAAAATAAGAGTGACTTATTTCTTGGTTCGATCTTATGCAAACTCTTGCACATGACACCCCCATTCCTTATGTCACCACATGAACGAATCAAGATCATTTCGTTTGGAGCACTTTAGAACTCATTGTAACAACAACAGAGTGGGCCACATCCAATAGTGTTTCCAAGATAAGGCACCCAACCTTATTCGTATACTATAGATCATTTTCACTATTTACTCGAACCTAATCCACTCTTAGTCTCCACATAAAGTTCAAATACTCATGTAATAGTCATGGATCTTTTAGTTTATTGGATTTATTTTTTAAACAAAATAAGCAATTCATATATTCAATAATATCTTTATTGAATCCACACTTCAATAACAACATTATTGATTTATAGAATAAGTTTATTGTTTTACAAAACCATGAGTTTTAGGACATAAAACCCAACACAAAGTCCATCATGTGCCCAAATTAACCTCAATGGTACATGGCTGCCACACACAAGGCGTCACCCTTCAGCGCACAAGGCCAACCACCACTAGCTTCCATACTTAGCCAAGATTCCTACTAAGTGCCTACATACCTTGCTACGCAAGAGCTTCCACCTTAACACTTAGAATATTTATTCCTTCTTTATTCATTATTAAGCTTCTTCCCTAAAATCATAACATTATCATAAGCTTAATCTTAAATAACATGTTACTTAACATACCTAAGTAGGAAAAATAGGGTTCGGGGTTTACACCTCCGCCTCATATATGAGGTCAAGTCTAGACTGCATTACTCTTCTTCATCTACGATATCAAATGTGATCTTCCTAGCTTCGCCTCATCTGCAAGATCGAGTCTGATCTGTCCGAATCTGCCTTATTTACGAGATTAAGTTTGATCTGTCTGACTCAGCCTCAACTGCACAATTAAGTCGGGTGCCTTGTTGCGCTTCATCTGCACGATCAAGTCCAATCTACCATGCTCCGCATCCAATCTACCAAGTTTTGCCTTATATGCAAGATCAAGTTCAGTTTGCTTTGCTTCATCACATCTACTAGATCAAAGCCAATAGAATTCGGAGATCAAAATCGGTAGAACATTGAGTTTAAAACCGACAGAATGCTCAAGACAAAAACTGAAGCCAAGATCGATGGAATCCTCGGGACGTGCACTATGATCGAAGCTAATAGAATGCAGAGATCAAAGCTGGTAGACCACTGACTTGAAACCGACGGAATTCTTGAGCCAAAGACTGAAGCCAAAACCGACGGAATCCTTAGGTCGTGCACTAAGATTGAAGCTAATAGAATGGGGAGATCAAATTTAGTAGAGCACTGAGTTTGAAAGCGACGGAATGCTCAAGTCAAAGGCTGAAGCCAAAATTGAGGGAATCCTCAGGTCATGCACTAAGACCGAAGCCAATAGAATGCGTAGATCAAAGCTGGTAGAGCACTGAGTTTGAAACTGATGAAATGCTCAAGTCAAAGACTAAAGTGAATCCTTAGGTCGCGCACTAAGATCGAAGTCAATAAATGCAGAGATCAAAGTCGGTAAAGTACTGAGTTTGAAACTGACGGAATACTCAAGTCAAAAATTGAAGCCAAAACTGATGGAATTCTCAAGCCGTGCACTAAGATCGAAGCCAATAGAATGCAAAGATAAAAGTCAGTAGAGCACTGAGTTTGAAATCGACGGAATGTTTGAGTCAAAGACTGAAGCCAAAACCAACAGAATCCTCAAGTTGCACACTAAGATCGAAGCCAATAGAATGTAGAGTTCAAAGCCAGTAGAGTGCAGAGATCAAAGCCAGTAGAACACTTAGTTTGAAACCAACAAAATGCTCGAGCCAAATATTGAAGCAAAAACCGACGAAATTCCCAAGTCGCGCAATAAAATCGAAGCTAATAAAATGTAGATACCAAAGCCAGTAGAGCCCTGAGTTTGAAATCGATGGAATGCTCGAGTCAAAGATAGAAGCCAAAACTGACAAAATCCTCAAGCCACACACTAAGATTGAAGCCAATAGAATGCGGAGATCAAAGCTGGTAGAGCACTAAGTTTGAAACCGACAAAATGCTCGAGTCAAAGACTGAAGCCAAAACCGATGGAATCCTCAGGTTGCACACTAAGATCAAAACCAATAGAATGCGAAGATCAAAGTCGGTAGAGCACTGAGTTTGAAACCGACGAAATGCTCGAGTCAAAGACTGAAGCCAAAACCGATGGAATCCTCAGGTTGCACACTAAGATCGAAACCAATAGAATGCGAAGATTAAAGTCGGTAGAGCACTGAGTTTGAAACCGACGAAATGCTCAAGTTAAAGGCTAAAGCCAAAACCAACGGAATCCTCGGGTCGCGCACTAAGATCGAAGTCAATAGAATGCGGAGATCAAAGTCTGTAAAGCACTAAGTTTAAAACCGACGAAATGCTTGAATTAAAGACTGAAAACAAAATCGACGGAATCCTCAGGTCGCATACTAAGCCAATAGAATACGGAGATCAAAGTCGGTAGAGCACTGAGTTTGAAACAGATGGAATGCTCGAGTCAAAGAATGAGGCCAAAACCGACGGAATCCTCAGGTCTGGCACTAAGATCAAAGCTAATAGAATACGGAGATCAAAGCCAGTAGAGCACTAAGTTTGAAACCGACGGAATGCTCGAGTCAAAGACTGAAGCCAAAACCAGTAGAATCCTTAGGTCGTGCACTAAGATCGAAGCCAATAGAACGTTGAGATCCTCAAAGACTTAAGACGAAATTCTCATGTCGCGGACTAAGGTCGTGCTTCTAGAAACCCCGAACTACCCCTCATTCTTTTCATAACTAAAAAAAATCCAAAAACAAAACAAAAAACTTCACCCTTTACAAAACAAAACAAAACCAAAAAAAAAAAAAAAAAAAAAAAAAAAACAAAAAAAAAAAAAAAAACCCTGAACTTCCAGAAACCCCTCGTCCTTCTCTCAATTTCTCCGACTTCCAAAACCCCATCTTCTTTTCTACAAATTTCTTCTCTCTCCAGTCTCTTCCTCCCACAATCTCTTTTCTTCTTCTTCAGGAAAACAACACATTAAAATTGGAAGAAGATGAATTGGGTTTGTGAAGAGATAATGATCTCCGCCGGCGACGGATCCATGCCGCACCGGGATCTATGCTTACTGCCGGCGAAACGAATGGGCGCCTCGTCGATCGCTGTCTCCAATATAGAAAAAGACGTGTTTTAGCGGTCTCACAGCACTTCAGTTGTTTAGACGTGTTCCGACGACCTCTACTAAGCGGAGACAAAAGGAGAATCTAAGAAGAAGGGAAAGGAAAATCAGGAAAGGAGAAAGGAAAAAAAATAGAAGAAATAAGAAAAAGTTGATTCAGATTTTTTTTTTTAAAAAAAAAAACATTTTTAAAGCCAAAGTATGAGGCAATACCAGGCTGCCGGTTTTGGAATGGAGTTTCAATTCTGGAGGTTGTGGGATGATGTGATTTATAGAGCCACGATCTTAATCCAAATGTTAATTGAATTTGAAATTTCATGACCAGAATTCTAAATTGGAGATAATATCTTAATTTGATTTTAATTAGATTTTTATCTAATTTAATTTAAATTGGGTCAAATCTTTTCCCACAATTTAGATTTGGGATTCTAACTCGTAACATTGGCTTCAAAATTGATGGGCAAATTGTGATAATATTTCAATTTTCATCCCAAATTCAAATAGTTTAGGCTTTGTCCGTCAAATTAAATTGGGATAAAATCTCAAATTCATCTCAAACCAAAAATTGGTTATATTTCAAATTTTATCTCAAACTCACATTATCCCAATTTATTCTCAAATTAAATCAAGAAGGGGATGAAATCTCAAATTTATCTCAAACCAAAATTTGTTCATATTCCAAATTCTATCCCAAATTCAAATCATCCAAATTTAGTCTTCTATCCACAAAATTAAATTAGGGATAAAGTCTCAAATTTATCTCAAAATAAAAATCGGTCATATTCCAAATTTTATCTCAATTTCAAATCAAGTTTAGTTTTTATCCTCAATCCATATCAAATTGGGAGATAAAATCTGAAATTAAAATTTGGCCATATTCCAAAGTTTATCCCAAATTCTAGTTAAACTTATGTACTAAATTCAAATTGCCACATCATTTACTAAATGAATGACGAAATTTCAAATAATTGAATTTGAGATTAATTAGAAGTAAACATGTGTCCCAAATTGAAGCTGAAAACATAAATTGGCAAATTCCGATAATGCCACATATTTTCTTCATGATTGTTGGATTGAATAAAATTAATTCGGTCTAATTTAATATTATTATTTAGGCTAAAAGTCCAATTGAGCCTAAAAATAGGCTTAATTTGACCCAAATATCAAATATGGCTCAAACTCAATTAGTTGGATCCAAAGGCCAAGTCTATGGACCAACCGAGCCCAATTCTATGAAACCCACCTGAGAACTCTATATATAAAAGAATTCTCTTCATTTGAAGTGCTCAGAAATTTTAGATTCCAGAGAGTCTAGAGAGAATTCTCTAGAATCAGAAGGCTCTTTAACTACTGAAGCTGACCACATTTGAAAACTGAAGTTCTTTAGAGATACAAGCATTCTTTCTTCCAAGATTCCTACTTCAAAAACATCCACACGCTCCGCTTCCATACATCAACTGTACACATCCAATCAAGAGAATTAGAGAAGCAAGTACTAGAGATCGAACCACAGTTGCATCAAATCTACATCAACACAAGTTTAACTCCACGAAATACATTTCTCCGAAAGCCTCATGCAGACACTGATCCCCTAAGAAGAACATCAAGCTCAAAGGTCGATCCTCCAAGAAGATCATCAAGCCCAAATGTTGATCCTCTAAAAAGATTATCAAGCCCAAAGGCCGATCATCCAAGAAGAACATCAAGCCAAAGATCTATCATCCAAAAAGATCAACAAACCCAAAGGTCGAATATCCAAGAAGATCATTAAGCCCAAAGGTTGATCATCCAAGAAGATCATCAATCTCAAAGGCCAATCATCCAAGAAGATCACCAAGCCCAAAGGTCGTCATCCAAGAAGATCGACCAGCTTAAAGATTATTGTTTATTTTGAAAGCATCAAAGGATTATGTATTAGAGATTATACTTGTTATACTAAAATTAATATAAATAACAAGTTTAACTCCACGAAATAAATTTCTCAGGAAATCTCGTGTAAACACGGTATTTAAGCTAGCGGAAACAGAACATCTCTACTTAGGAACCGACCTGGAAGTTGAATTAGTCAAATGTTTTATAAGCATGCAATAGATTATTAGAATTTATTAAAGTGTTTAATAAATCATACATTGTTAAACTATCCAATATAAGAGTTATATTGGGCAAATTTAACAAAACTTGGATAAATTATTTAGCCTGATTGACCTAAGTAATAAACCCTCATTTTTAAAATACTTAGTGGGAGGAAAAAGATATATATGATATGTCATTTTCTTCTCACGTTCTCTCTTGAAGTTCACACAGTGAGATCTATGCTCGATCTCGTGACATTTCTACTTGTGTCTCCCTTTGGAAGATGATTGCACAAGTCAATATTAAGATGAATGGAGTAAGTGTTTATAATAAGTGGGAGAGGGACTTGTGTCAACACGTCTTACAATCTCCTTCATTGATTTTCAAGTCATATTTTATGCTCAGCCTTATTGTATGTCGATGTGTATTCCAGTTTGAAATGTAAACGTATGGAATCAATATTAGGACAGACTCTAGTAATGGATAGAGTCACTTTAATTTTTGCCTCAATCAGTTTTTCCCTCCGATTAGTTCATTGGGGCGAAATTCTAGCATCTAAAATGAAAAGTCATACTTATGAGAAATTGTTAAGCAAATTAATGATTTCTTGACTAAATCAATTGTAACTCATTGCTATAGAAGGAAGAGTTCTTCTAGTGTAATAATTGGTTAAGAATGTCTCAATCTAGTGAAGAAATAACTAATCACTTTTCAGTGACGTTTTTTCTAACTTACTGGAGAATCATAGCGATAGAAATTTTGAATTAATAAGAAGAAAATTAATATTAAATCTATTGGTTTATTTTTAATTTCTATGCTCAATTAGAATGAGTAAAGATTGCATATAGTCAAATAACATGTTTTATATATTTTTTCAAGGTTATATATTTTTCTCTCAGGAGTTTTAGTTTTTAACTACCAATATAAGTCAAAAAGTTTGATAAATACATTACTTGGAAAAATTTCATCAACACTTAATAGCAGTGTAATTTAAAATTTTTCTCTATTTTTAGGAATTGATCTAAAAAAAAGATGTTATCAATTCATGAAGTGTTCATAAATTATAAACAAAGTGATAGTTTACTTTTATCATCTAGATAACCTATGATGTGTCTAGATTATAAGATAAAGTCATGAAAAAATACATATTGTATATTGGAGTCATGGAAGCTAAATGACCTCAAAAATTAAATATTATTTAAGTCCAAGAATTTTTTTTTGTGACTCGAGCCAATAAGAAAAAGGTTTTTAAATTAGCTTGAGATGTTACACAATGAGGAATTTTAGAAATGCCTCAAAAGGAAGAAAAATAATAACAAGGTAAATTTGATTTACTAAGTTCTTGGTGGAGAATAAAGATTCACATATTGATAGTTGAATAAGGATTCACTATCAAAACATTTTTTTCATTACACTTAAATTGTATTTCTTAGCAACTACTTAAATCAATAGAATAGCTTCTAGTAGTTGGCAATGAAAAGCTCATCTTAGTTAAAGTAACGAGAGACATTAAAATGTTGTTTATTCATGTTGAATATGGTGTTTTTATCACCATAAGAGAAATTCAATTTCTCCATACTTTATTATTAAATAATTCATAGAGTATGAATAATTTTAGTGATAAGACATGTTTTAAAATGTTTTTTTTGTGAAGGAACCATTGGATATAACTAGTCCACAATGCGATAACCCTTCACAAACTACTCGTAAGTACAGTTGGGTCAAAATTACTGTTTTGCTCCCGTAGTTACATCTAACTCTTTAAGTACCACTGATCCCTCTAATGAACAATAAATCATAGTCCAACTATGACTAAACCCCTCTCGGACCAGGAGAAGGTGTGGCGCCACATTGTTCAAACCTCGGAATTAGCCCTTAAGGGAGCAATATATATACTTACCCCAACGTTGGGGAAGAAGTGAATTCCTTCTTATGTAGTAGTGTTCCCAACTCCCATATCAGAAGAATCCCCAAAATGGTAGGCTTGTTGAGTCGGCGATCTGACCACTCTCACCCATACAAATCAAAGGACTGCCTTCATAGGCAAGAGTTCACAACTCACTCAAGATTTAGGTCATGTCACCCATGGTCATCCTGGTGAAATATAAGTCTCTATTATGAATGCATTATATGATGAGACTAGTCATTTCGTAGTTCGGTCTTATACAAACTCCTTTGTATATAATATCTCCGCTCATATGTCTACACATGAATGATCAAGATCATATCATTTGCAGCACTTTACAACAATTGTAACATCTACAAAATGAGTCATACTCGTAGTGTCACAAGGATCCGGTATCCAGCCTTATCCATATACTACAGACCATTTCGGTCATCATTTAAACATGATCCATCCGTATGTCACTACATACATGTTTATGCTACAAGATAACCTTGGATCTTGGTTTATTGGTTTGTAGCTAATGTAACTAATTTTGAAATAAAACATCTTATATTTTATTACATAAATAAAATATTTGTACATTATAATTACAAACTATAGGACGCTATGAGATTTAGGGCATCAATCTCAACATTATAAAATATGTTTAGCTTTAAATAAATACCTTTTTCTGTGTGTTAAAAGTTAACACAACTGAATACTAAACTTAAGAAGAGTAACGATTAATGAATCCAGAAAGAAATACAAATTCTTTTCTTTTAAAATGATACTTGTTTTTTGTATTTAAATGACAGTTACGGGTAAATCTATAAGAGTTAGAGTTAAATTACTATTACCTATCAATAATCTTGCTTTACATGCAAGAGTGTCATTGAACCTTATTAGATAAGGCTACTTGGCCAAAGAACCTGTTGGCCTTATACATTTTGACCCAGGTGGTCTAATGATTGGAAGAGTAAGTATGACTTCATAAATAAGTCATTAATATGATTGATCAGTATTTATGAATGAAAGTATCTTAATCTAATGCAACTTTAAGTATTATTTTTTTAAAAAATGTTCAAATGAAATTAGACTAAAATTTGTCATTTAGGCAAGTCTATTATGACATTATGATCAGATCATAATGATTAGCACTGGAAATTTTCATGGACTATGCCTAATTAATAGAGATGAGATAAGATCTCAACTTCAAGCATTAAATATAATTTGGATAAAATTGTTTAGTAACAGAAGAAATTTGGTCTTGTTAAACTTAGTAATGTTAAGTATTTTGTTAAACATATCCACTACTCTAATGTCAGACTCCACAAAGGAAATGCAATAGAGATTGCAATTTTTTAACATTGTTTCCTACAAAAAAAAAAAAAAAAAAAAAAAAAAAAAAAAAAAAAAAACTGAGAAACAATTTTGGATTATGAAAGTGTTGTAAAGCCGATTTACGACATTTCAGTATTTGGGTAAGTTAAGATACTCGTGTCAAAATGAACCCTTAATAAATATGCTTGGCGAAACAAATATAGGTAGTCCTTAAGGAGTTACAAATTGACCTTTTGTAGACTCCAAAATAAAATAATGTATTTGTGTAATAAATACTGATTTTATTAGGAATGTCATATAAAAGGCTATGAATCTGTAGAAAGGTTAATTTTTGTTGATGAACTAGTTTCAAGTAAAACCACTTAATAGTTAACAAGTGTTATTAACCAATTATTTTTATTTGAAAGTCAAATTTTGATTGTCAACCTCACAAGTCTTCATCGTAAAGGGAGAGTTATGAGATAACTCAACCTTTATAAAGGTTTACTTGAAGTCTACATTGTCAAATTAGATGATAAGATGAAAACAATAAATCTCAAAAGTAGTGGGAGAGTTATGAGATGACTCAACCATCGCTATAACTTATTGGAAGTCAAAGTTGTCATATTGGATGACAAGAATTGAAGGATACCGACACAAGAAATTATGTCAAAGTCATAAAACTTGAGATAAAATATATGGACTTATTCTTAGTCCATTTTTGTAGATTTTCTTAATGGGGTAGAACCTAGAGGATATGAATGGATCTACAAAAAGAAGACTTGAAAGTGTAGAACTTGGAGATAGAGATCTTCAAAGTAAGACTCTTGGCATAAGGTGAAAACCAACACTGAAACTGATGGGTGAAAATAGACTATAAGTCTTTATGCATTATTTGATTCATTGTTGCATATGAGATATGTAAAAATGAATTAGTTCTTTTATGAAAAGAAGTTCATTGCATCTACACAAATTCAAGAAAATTTTCAAAGATCGGATTGCAAAAGGTTTGCAAAATTTTGATGTTCATTTGAGAAATAAATTTCACAATTAGGATCTTTGAGAATAAGGGTTTGATATAGTATCATTACCCATGACTTTGAATGATGACAATGACAAGAAAATAAATAGTGGATACTTATCTGTTTTATCTTGATATTTACTCATAATGAATGAAGTAAAGATCAATATGAAAGTTTGACTATTTAACCAATTTCAAATAGTTGATTTGAAATTATTTTTTATATTAAACGTCTACATAGAGATGTTGAGAACATGATGTTAAGTTTGTCTCATGCATCCTACATTTACAAAGTTGTTATTAAATTTTCTCACTAGTTACTATAATAGAGTCTTTATGCATTATTTGATTCATTGTTGCATATGATATATGTAAAAATGAATTAGTTCTTTTATGAAAAGAAGTTCATTGCATCTACACAAATTCAAGCAAATTTTCAAAGATCGGATTGCAAAAGGTTTGCAAAATTTTGATGTTTATTTGAGAAATAAATTTCACAATTAGGATCTTTGAGAATAAAGGTTTGATATAGTATCATTACCCATGACTTTGAATGATGACAATGACAAGAAAATAAATAGTGGATACTTATCTGTTTTATCTTATAATTTACTCATAATGAATGAAGTAAAGATCAATATGAAAGTTTGACTATTTAACCAATTTCAAATAGATGATTTGAAATTATTTTTTATATTAAACGTCCACATAGAGATGTTGAGAACATGATGTTAAGTTTGTCTCATGCATCATACATTTACAAAGTTGTTATTAAATGTTCAATGCAATAGCTTCAGATGGAATGATAATGTATCATTCTACAATGAAGTTGATGTCTAAGGAAATTTTTCCTGAGCTTCTGTCCATTCACGTTTAGCGTGATCTCTCCTTTATGCACATCAATCTGGGCGCAACCAGTGGATAAAAAAGGTCGCCCCAGGATGATGGGCACATCCTTGTCTGCTTCGTTGTCCAGGATGATGAAGTCTACTGCCAATTTAAATTTGTCGATTGTAACTAGAATATCCTTCACCTTCCCCTCTGGATGCACAAGAGATCTATCCACTAATTAGAGACTCACCGTCGTGGACGCAAGTTACCCCACATTCAGCTACTTGAAAATTGATAGGGGCATCAAGTTAATGCTGGCCCCGAGATCGCATAGCGCTTGACCGATGTATAACCCTCAATTAGAGCAAGGTATAGTGAAACTCCCAGGGTCGCGCATTTTCGGTGGGATGATAGATTTTCAACTCTGCGTCAAAGCCATCGTCGCGAACTTACTAGGCTTCTCTTCTTTGTCACCATATCCTTTAGAAACTTCGCATATGTAGGCATCTTCTCAATTGCTTCAGTGAACGGAATATTAATATGCAACTTTTTTAACATATTCATGAAGCGTTGATACTGTACCTCATCATTTTTCTTCTTTTTGAGTCTTTGTAGGAATGATGGCAGCTGTATTCTTACGGTCCCCAGTTCTTTCGGCTCCGAGGTGGACGTAATCTATGGTTTCATCGCCTCTTTTTCTTCTGTTTCTCCTCGAGTCAACGCAATCTCTGGTTCCAACATAATTAGAGCAGTCCGACTAGACTCCTTCTTCTCCCCTGCCACAGTCTTTCCGCTCCACAACGTCACAACTTGACATTGCTTTTTACCCGTACCCCCTGGGTTGCGTGGGAGTTCTGTTGAACTCAGCAGGGCCCCTTGCGGTCTGTTCTTGAGTTCACCCGCAATTTGGCCTATTTAAATTTCTAGGTTATGGATAGACATCGCTTGGTTTTGAAGCACAGTTTCGTTCTTTTCAATGTATTGCTTCAACAAATTCTCCAAATTGGAATATTGTGGCGCCTGTGAACTGCTGGCTTGATTATTCGTTTGACTATTGGTTCGCGGAAAAAATCCGGGTGGCCCTTCTTTTTGCGCCACTGATTGAAAATTTTACTGTTGATTTTTTCGCGTGAAGTTGAGGTGGTTTCTCCACCCAGGGTTGTACGTGTTAGAAAATGGATTATTCTTCACAAAATAGATTGATTGTGGGTTTCGCGGGCATTCCTACATTTGATGTCTTTCACAGTAAGTAGCATAATTTGCAGTCGTTTGGTTGATTGCATTCACTTGCCCACTATGCGTTGTTGGACTATTAATTGCGATTCCCTATATCAAGTTCATCATCGCAGTCATTTGACTCTGAAGGGATGCAATGGCACCATTGTTCATGTCACTGTCCTTGATTATGAATCTTTTATCACTTTCTCTCTAGTCTTCGTGATTTTTAGAAATGTGATCAAGGATATTCTTGGACTCATCATAAGTTTTATCCAGCAGACCTCCAGCTGCTGCCGAATTGGTAGCAGTCTGTGATGCAGGGTTTAATCCGTGATAAAAAAATCTCCATCTGTAAGCAATCTGGTAAGTCGTTATGCGGGCAATCTCTTACCAGCCTCTTAAACCTCGCCTGCGCGTCGCTAAGTGATTCGTCAATATCCTGTTCAAATTGGTTATCAACTTTCTTCTTCTGGCATTCTCTGTCGGAAGGAAGTACTTCTTCGTAAACTTCTCTACTACATGCTTCTATAAGGTGATCTCCCCTGGCTCGAGAGAATAGGCCCATTTTCATGCTTGGTCACACAACGAAAATGGAAACAAAGTTAGTCAAACCTCCTCAGTGGAGATGTTAGTGAACACAAAAGTGTTGCAGATCTCGATGAAACTCCAGAGGTGGGCGGCGGATCCTCGCCACGCCTACCACCAAACTGTTCAGCAGTTTGGATCATCTGCAGCATCACCAGTTTCATTTCAAATCTTGATCCGTCAAGAGCAAGCCTTATGATTCCTGGGGAGAAATCGTAGAGGTTGGGCGACGCACAGTCCCGACTGGGCCTATTGCGATCGTTTGCCAATAGGAAGGGATTCGCCATGACGTTATTTTCATTTGGTGCTCCATTTGCTGGTTGTTCTACCATGATATATTTCTCTTGTTATTGTTGTTAACGGCTATCTCTCAATCTTCGTCGAAACGTTCTTTCAATCTCTGGGTCGTAATTCGCCAAAGATCGAAAGTTGCAAAGAGAATTAGAAAATTACCGCTAGCATACTGTATTGTCGAGGTCCTCAGAAACGACGCCAAAAACTTGATGCATTATTTTATGCGATGAAATAATGGTAAGGATTGTGTTGGTGGAAAATGCGTTGAGCATGCAAGTTTTCTCAGTAAGATCCAAGTATAAATCCTGCTGAGTTGCCTGGTAAGCCCAGGGTCAAACTCAGTGACTAAGGAAAATAATATGCGGTGGTTTGCGGTAACAAATAAATCAAGGAGTTGGTTGGTTTGTTGTTTAAAGTATAAAAAGTATACGGCGGAATTGAGAAAAGAACAATTATGCGATAGATACACTGAGTATGCGGAGGAACGCGTTGAGAAGGTCTTTAGTTAGTGTTTCTCGAGAATGCATTCAAACTATGCGATCATGCTACACTCATTCGACCGAAACTCATTTTCCAATGCAAATGCGATGACTCCTAATTTTAGGACACATGCGATGAATGCGATAATGTCTATAGGGCTTATTCCTAAGACTCTACTTCTTGCCTATGCGATGATGCAAGATGCACACAAGGACAAGGTGACCGCATACAATCATAACCTATCTCTAGGGTGTATGTGATTCGTTAATAACAAATAGAACTTATTCCTAAGCTTCTATCTCTTAATTATGCATTTCCAATCTGACTCTCCCGAGCCTAGATTCTAATTTGACTTTTCCAAGCCTAGATTCTATCCTTAGACTCCCCTCCCGAGTATCTCTAATGGACGAATGACGCATATATAATACAAGATAATCGCATAGAATGAAGATCCCAGGTTATCCTAGCTAAGTGTTTCTCAACCCATTTGAAGAATTTAGCTACTTATGCGTAATGTACAAAGAGTGAACAGATATAAAGATACAGTTTCCATTTCTATAAATGAGTTCAGAGTACAAAATGACAATGGAAATAAGGATAGAGAGCTTGGTAGCAATTCCTTGCTTCCCAAGGCTTTTACACTATGTTATCTCTATTCCGCCCAAAAGATGTTCTTGCTTCTGCAAGAGTCTACCCTCTCTCTAGTTCCAATGCTTCCTGGCACTCTTCCTGGTTCACCAAAACGATCTCTCGGTATAATCTTCCTTCACTCGCTTCCGCCTTCTAAGTGAAAGAAAACTATGAACAAGATTACTTCTATCTATAGGGAAAATTCTCTAAACTGAACGAACTCCTTCACTGAAGGTGGCCTTCGGTATTTATAGAGCTTCGGGATGAAAGGCTTCTTCTCTCTTATGATTGTACTGATGGGATGGCATTAATTCTCTGTCTAATGCGCACAATATTTGTCACCAAAAAGTTGAGTGTACTTGCTACAGTAGGTCCTTAACGGCTTGTCAACTTAATTAGGAATCGACCGTCATCAGCTTTCTGTCCCATCGTGATTTATTAAACTTTTCACCCAAATGCGCCCACCATGATGCGTCGGCTCTATGCGGCCACCTTCTCGTGCAGATTTTCGAACGCAAATGATCGCATAGCCTTGCACTCGCAATCTCTTATGCGTCCGAACGTTAATTTCTTCGGATCGCATTTTCGCCTTGCGTCAACGCATTTTCCTGCACAAAAATACATAAATTAACTGTTTTAATGCGATAGACGCATGCGATCGCAATGTTGTGAACTTAATGCTTTTGGACGCAATATTGTATATTTTTTTCATCGCAATCCTACATTGTTTTATGACTTTGCATTGTAATAATGTACATTTCTGCCTGTTATCAAGGAACAGACTGGAGGAATAACAATCGTGTAGATGATTGAGCAAGTGAGAGATGAGAAGTGTCTATTGTATAGACAAATGCTCAATCGTGTAGAAGACAATAACCTATCATATAAATAATGCCATGTGATTGTTTAACTACGACCAGCTGGGTGAACTATCGTATAGTAACACTCCACGATCATTTAGTCTCTCTATCAACTATCGTTTAGTGAAACAATTCCATTTGATAGCATCTCCGTGAGTTTCTTTCCGAATTAAGCAACTCTTCCAAATTTAGGAAAACCTTTTTTCCTTTTATCTCACGATTACCATAATATCATCAATAACCTCCCACTCAATTGGTTATTAGAGAAAAAGAGATAATTATCCAATAATTAATATTATTATAAATATAAATGATAACCAACTTACCATATTATATTTATAACCTATAGCTTTAATATTTCATCTCATGAAACATATAAACCATAGCTCTTTTTCTATTTTATGGTACTTAATGTAAATCACATTTACATTAATCCTCCACATTATGTATCTCATACATCACACCGATTATATCATATATAATCAAATTTTCTCTTGTCAATTTGAACATTTTAAATCAACACCAAGAACTGATTCTTAACTTAAATCCATTGAGCTACCAAGAGGACCTTATGAACCTGTAGCTTAAAGCTCCAACGGTACGTGAATAACTGACTAAACTCTTTAGTCACGGGATCCACCATTCGTTAATTGCTAGGCACTTCACTAAAGACCGACAGTTGCACTCTCCTTACTATGTGTCCATATCAACCAATCAATAGTGCAATAACCCTTCACAAATCGCTCGTAAGTACAGTTGGGCCAATAAACTGTTTTGCCTCTATAGTTACATCTAACTTCTTAAGTACCATTGATCCCTCTAATAAACATAAGTCATAGTCCTACTATGACTGAGTCCTCTCTTCTAAAGAGAAGTTGTGGACACTATGTTCAAGTCCTGGAATCAGCCCTACTTCGGGGAAGGAATGAATTCCATCTTGTGTAACTGAGTTCTCATCTCCCAAATCAGATAAATCCCCAAAAAGGTAGGCTTGTTGAGTTGGCAATATGGTCACTCTCACCCATACTAATCATAGGATCGCCCTCAAAGACAGGAGTTCCCAAACCACTTAGGATTAAGGTCATATCACCTATGGTCGTTTAGGTGAGATGTAAGTCTCAAGTATCAACGGTGTTATATAAAAAGACTATTCATCTCATGGTTCGGTCTTATACAAACTATTTGTATAGGACACTCTCGCTCACATGTCTCTATATGAATGGTCAGGATCTACCATCTGTAGTAGTTCACAACACTTGTAAACCTCTACAAAGCGGGCCATATCCGTAGTGTCACCAGGATTAGGTATCTCTCCTTAATCCTTACACTATAGACCTTTTTAGGCTATCACTTAAGGCATGATCCACTTGTATATCTCATATACATGCTTAAATTTACATACAATAACCATGAAGCTTTGTTTATTGGATATGAGTAAATACCAAATAAAACAACTCTTATTTTATTCATAACAATATGTACAGTGTTTACAAACTAGGAGACTTCAAGAGAATTAGGACACCAATCCTAACAATCTCCCACTTGTTCTAATGCCTCGAGAGACTAATGTACAATACATGAAAAATACAAGTACAATTTACAATAAACTAGGGCATACTCTATACCCCAGTATCATCTCCCACTTGTCCTAGACAAGATGCCACATGTCCCATAGACCCAGACTCTCCAGATGACCCTCGAACACTTTAGCCGTGAGAGCCTTTGTAAATGGACCAGCAACGTTGTGCTCTGACGCGATCTACGTGACTATAACATCACTGCGATGCACAATCTCTGTAATCAAGTGATATTTTCGTTCAATATGCTTACCTCTACGATGACTCCAAGGTTCCTTCGAATTTGCCACAGCCCCGCTGTTATCACAATAAAGAGTGGTCGATAGATCCATATTTGGAACAACTTCCAAATCTATAAGGAATTTCCTCGGCCGAATAGCCTTCATAGTTGCTTCACAAGCGACTACGTATTCTACTTTCATCATGGAGTCGGTGATGCATCCTTGCTTGATGCTTTGACACACTACAGCCCCTCCATTCAAAGTGAACACTGACCCCGAGGGAACCACGTTCGAAAGTTTGCCTCTTTGTAGGCTACCCCAAGGAAACGAGGGGTTGATACTTCTACGATCGGAGTGAGAATAAAGTGTTTATTTCTACAAATGCTATCTTCTTGGAAGAAGACCACATAAGGGATCATAAACCACAAAGTAAGCTTGCTTTATGTGAGACTTTTAGTGAGACTACTGAGGGTTCAACAATAGTTGTTGAACAGGCCGATAGATCAACAAGAGTTGTTGATGTCGGTACATCTAGTAAACCAGCTCAAGAGTTGAGACTTCCTCGATGTAGTGGGAAGGTTATGAACCCACCGAAATGCTACATGGGTTTGACTGAAGTCAAGAACATCATTTCTAATGATGGGGTTGAGGATCCATTGTCTTATAAACAAACAAAGGAGAATGTTGACAAAAATGAGTGGATTAAAGCCATGAACCAGGAAATGGAATATATGTACTTCAATAATGTCTAGGAACTTATGGATCAGCCTGATGGGGTAAAACCTATAGGGTGTAAGTGGATCTACAAGCGAAAACAAGTTGTAGATGGAAAGGTGCAAACTTCAAGGCTAGACTCGTGGTAAAGCTATATACCCAGGTCGAGGGAGTGGACTATGAGGAAACTTTCTCACCTGTTGTCATGCTCAAGTCTATCAGGATACTCATGTCCATAGCCACATTTTATGATTATGATATGGCAAATGGACATCAAGACTGCCTTTCTTAATGGTAATCTTAAGAATACCATCTACATGGCTCAATCAGAGGGGTTCATCGTTCCAGATCAAGAGAAAAGAGTTTGCAAGCTTAATAGGTCCATTTATAGGCTGAAACAAGCGTCTCGATCATGGAACATTAGATTTGACAGTGTGGTCAAATCGTTTGGCTTTGATCAAAACATTGATGAGCCTTGTGTTTACAAGAAAATCATCAACAGCCCAGTAGCTTTCCTAGTACTGTATGTGGATGATATCCTACTCATTGGGAATGATGTAGACTTTCTGACTGACATTAAAAAGTAGCTAGCCACCCAATTCCAAATGAAAGATTTGGGAGAGGCGAAGTATATTCTAGGGATCCAGATCATTCGAGATCATAAGAACAAGAGGTTGGCCTTGTCTCAGGCATCGTACATTGATAAATGTTGATTAGGTACAGGATGCAAGATTCCAAAAGGGGTTTATTACCCTTCAGGCATGGAATTATTTTGTCTAAGGATCAATGTCCTAAGACACCTCCAGAGGTTGAGAAGATGAGACGGATTCCCTATGCTTTAGCAGTTGGAAGCTTAATGAATGCAATGTATATACCTGACTTGACATTTGCTATGCAATAGGGATTGTCAGTCGTTATCAGTCCAGTCTAGAATTAGATCACTGCACATTGGTTAAGACGATCCTCAAGTATCTTTGGAGAATGAGAGACTACATGTTCGTGTATGGAGATAAGGATTTGATCCTTACAGGATACACAGACTCTAACTTTCAGACTGATAGAGATGCTCAAAAATCAACATCAGGGTTAGTGTTCACTCTGAATGGAAGGGTTATAGTGTGGCGAAGCATCAAGCAAGGATGCATCTCGAATTCCACTATGGAAGTCGAATATGTAGCCGCTTGTGAAGCTGGTAAGGAGGTTGTTTGGCTAAGGAAATTCCTTACAGATTTGGAAGTTGTTCCAAATATGTCTTTGTCGATCACTCTCTATTGTGATAACAGCGATGCTATGGTAAATTCCAAGAACCTTAGAGTCATTGTAGAGGCAAGCATATAGAACAAAAATATCATTTGATTAGAGAGATTGTACATCGTGGTGATGTGATAGTCATGAAGATCGCTTCAGAGCACAACGTTGTTGATCCATTTACAAAGGCTTTCACGGCTAAAGTATTTGAGGGTCATTTAAAGAGTCTGGGTCTATGGGACATGCGGCATCTTGTCTAGGGTAAGTATGAGATGATACTAGAGTATAAGTATGCCCTAGTTTATTGTATATTGTATTTATTCTTTTCATGTATTGTACATTAGTCTCCCGAGACATTAGGACAAGTAGGAGATTGCTGGGATTGACGTCCTAATTCTCCCGGAGTCTCGTAGTTTGTAAACATTGTACACATTGTTATGAATCAAATAAGAGTTATTTTATTTTCTTTTGCTCATATCCATTAACAGAGATCCATGGTTATTATATGTAAACTTAAGCATGTATATGAGATATACAAGTGGATCATGTCTTAAGTAATAACCTAAAAGGTCTGTAGTATAAGGATAAAGGAGGGATACCTTATCCTGGTGATACTACGGATGTGGCCCGCTTTGTAGAAGTTTGCAATGTTGTGAACTATTACAGATGGTCTGATCCTGACCATTCATGTGGAGACATGCGAACAGGGGTGTCCTATACAAAGAGTTTGTATAATACCGAACCACGAGATGATTCGTCTCTTTATAATGTCATTGATACTTGAGATTTACATCTCACATAAATGACCATAGGTAACATGACCTTAATTTGGAGTGTTTTAGGAACTCCTGCCTTTGAGGGCGGTCCTTTGATTAGTATGGGTGAGAGTGGCTAGATTTTCAATTCAACAAGCCTACCTTTTTAGGGATTTGTCTGATTGGGGAGCTGAGAACTCAGTTACATAAGATGGAATTCACTCCTTCCCCGAAGCAAGGGTAAGTAGATAGAGTTCTCCCTTAAGGTCTGATTTTAGGCCTTGAACATAGTGGCCACATCCTCTCTTTGGAAGAGGAGACTCGGTCATAGTAAGTCTACGACTTATGTTCATTAGAGGAATTAGTGGTACTTAAGGAGTTAGATGTAACTATAGGGCAAAATGGTAAATTAGCTCAGCTGTACTTACGAATGATCTGTGAAGGGTTATTGTACTGTTGATTGGTTGATATGGACATATAAATATATCTATAGTGAGGAAAGTGTAGTTTTCGATCTTTGGTGTGCCCGGCAATTAACGGATGGTGGATCTTGTGACTAAAGAGTTTAGTCAGTTATTCACGTACCGTTGGAGCTTCAAGCTACAGGTCCATAAGGTTCTCTTAGTAGCTCAATGGATTCAAGTTGAGAATTAATCCTTGGTGTTAATTTGAAGTGTTCAAATTGACAAGAGAAAATTTAATTATATATGATATAATTGGTATGATGTATGAGATATATCAAGTGGAGGATTAATGTAAATATGATTTACATTAAGTACCATAAAATTGAAAAAGAATTATGGTTTATATGTTTCATGAGATTAAATATTAAAACTATAGGTTATAAATATAATATGGTAATTTGGTTATCATACTTATTTATAATAAATTAACTATGTAATAATTATCTCTTTTTCTCTAATAACCGATTGAGTGGGAGGTTATTGGTGGTTTTATGATAACCGTGAGATAAAAGAAAAAATGTTTTCCTAAATTTGAAAGGTTGCCACTTTCGGAAAGAACTCACGGAGGAGGCTATCAATTGAAATTGTTTCACTAAGCGATAGCTATAGAGACACTAAACGATCATGTGGCATTGGATATACGATAGGCTGCCATTTACTACACGATCAAGTATTCGTCTATACAATAGACAGCTTCCTATCTCCCACTTGCTCGATCGTTTACATGATTATTGTTCCTCCTGTCTCATCCTCAAACCAAGTTCATACAGAACCCACAACTCCTGGATTCTCACACCGAGAATACCAAGGTAACCATTATGGTAGTGTCTTCACTCAACTCGATTGATTTCGAGGATCTGGAGGTCGTTCGTTGGGGTCGTGGTCGTTATGTTCGTTGTGTTCGTGTTGTGCACTGGTGGTTCAAGCATTGTTGTTCTTGGACGCTTGAAGTCTGTTCAAGGGAGTTTGAAGAATGGTTTTTAAAGGTACACATACTCTATCCATTTACACTCTTAAAGCATGTTGTAATTTCTTGTTGTGCATGACCTATTAGTTTCCATTCTTGTACTGTAATTATTGATGTTCAATTTCGAATGGAAGTTGGAACGATCCTTCTACTACTCATAGAAATCCTCATGTCTGATTTCCTTCAATTTATAAGCACCAAGCTGTAGAAATAAAAACAGAATGAAAGAAGCATCATAGTGGTTACAATATGGTATTTATTAACATAACAATTTTGAATTATCTAAAAGGATTCTCTAAGCTAAAGTGTGAGAGGACCTCCTAGAATGTCTAGGACTATGAGATATATCTCTAGTGCGCTAGGGCAGATGAGAGAGCATGTTGAGTATAAAGTATGCTCTATGATATATGTCTCACCGGCGTATGTCTCATCAACTTTAATGAAAGTGGGGGATTGTTGGGATGCATGTCCTAAAGTCTTGTAGTTAATATGTTATTTTAAATAATGGTTGATTATTTTATATATGCAATGACCCATTAAAGAAAGATACAAGGTTATTTTATGTAACTTAAACAGTTACGGTTGGCATACAGGTGAATCATGTCTAGGTAATAAACTAAATGGTTTTTAGTATATGGATAAGATTGTGTGTCTTATCCTGGTATGAATACAACCCATTTTGTAATTATTACAAAAGTTGTAAAGTGTTACAAAAAATTTGATCTTAATCGTTCACGTAGAGACATGTGAGTGAGGGTATCCTATACAAAGAATTTGTATAAGACCGGACCGCGAAATAATTAATTTTTTTTTATAACACTATTGACCGAAGAGATTAACATTTCATAGGATGACTATATATAACTCGACCTCAATCCTGAGTGAATTGTGAACTTCTATCTATGAAGGCAATCCTTTGATCTGTATGGGTGAGAATGGTCTGACCCGCCAACTTAATAAGCCTATCATTTTAGAGATTTGTCCGAGTAAGGAGCTGGGAATATAGCTACACAAGATTGAATTCACTCATTCCCATCTTTAGGATAAGTAGATGAATTGTTCTCTTAAGTGTTGAATCTGGGTCTTGAACAATGGGGCTTCTCTCTCTCACTGGCCTGAGAGGGTTTTGTTTATGGTAAGACCATAAATAGGTTGTTTATTAAATGATTAGTGGGACTTAAGGAGGTAGATATAATTGCAGGAGTAAAACTGTAATTTAATCCAACTGTAATTACGAGTGATTTGTGAAGGGTCGACTTACTGTTGATAGTTATATCCATGGACAAGAAATATATCTACAATGCGAAGAGTGTAGCTACGGGCCTTTAGTGGAGTGATTTATATTTAATGAGTGTAGATTAATTAAATTAAAGAGTGAAATTAATTAATCTCGTATCATTAGAGCTTCTAATCTGTAGTTCAATTCAGTAACCTTGGTAGCTCACTAAGAGTAAAAATAGAATAATTTATTTTTGGATCAATTTGAAGTGTTCAAATTAAATAAGGGAATTAATTTTATAAGATACAATTAATATAATGTATATAGATACATTATAATGTAAAGTTAATTTTAAATAAGAATCAAAACATAATTTATTATTTGATAGAGATAAATATTTGAATATGATTCAAATATTAATTATATGAAGGAGATTCATATATAGGTTAAAATGTATGAGATTCATATTAAAACTATAGATTATAATTAATATGAATGAGATTCATATAAAAGCAATAGGTTATATAAGAGGATACTATTTGAATATGATTCAAATTAAATTAAATATATGATATTTAATTATTAATTAATGATTAATAATTAATATTATTATTTGATATTGATCTGTCTAGTGGCATTCGATCACAGAATCCATTGACAGCAGCATAAATATATTAAATTAGATTTAATTAATTGGGAGTTATTCTATGTAATGGTGGAAGGGAGTTGTAACCCCTCATCCATCCATTTCTCTCACTTAAGGTTACAGGAATTTTTTTGGTAGAGGGAGTAGAGAGAACATAATGGTTGATCTTGTGTTCTCAGCAAAATTCTCTCTACCAAAGACCAAGATCTCTCTCAACACACTTTTATGGAAATGTTGTTCGGTAAAAAAATTTCCTTCCAAAGGATCCCACAATCCTAATTTTGTCTGGAGAATAACAAGGTTTCCAAGTAAGGGTGTTCCTATTCGTGGTTGTTCATGAGACTGCGAAGAAGGTATTCTTGAAGAAAGTCTTTTAGGAGTTCATGGAGAGGAAAGCATTAAAGAAAGTCTTCAAGGGTATGTCTTCTTCTCTTGTAAAACATGCTATAAATTTATGTTTATCTTGTTATGTTTTTTCTTTGTTTTTTCAAGATTTTCCAAAACAAATTTTGATGAACACGCGTTCACGTAATTTTGCTATCGAATTCAATTCCCTCAAGTGGATGTAGGCTAGTTGTGTCGAACCACTCTAAAATTTCTTGTGCCAATTTCTTTATCCTTCTCCTATTTAATTTTGCAATTAATTTGTTAATATATTTTCTTGCATAAAATTAATTGCTACAATATATTCTTGAATTTATTTATGTCAATTTATTTTATTTTTTTTTTTAGTGAATGTATTTGTATAAAATCCTTGTTCAAATTACTTGGTTTCAAAAGGTGTGTTAATTTGCCTAAGTTGGCTCACATTAGGAAAAAGTTTTCATTAACTTGATTAAATCCTATTCACTCCCTCCCTCCTCTAGGGTCATCATACCGATCCTACACCATTGAGGAATGTTGTCTTTACATCCATCTAATGTATTAGAAGGCCACATATTTCTACAAATGCTATCACGACTCTACAGCAGCTATTTTAGTCATACAAGAATATGCATCAGAATATTTGATGTCTTGTTTTACATATACCTCACCACTAATCCAAATTTAAAATTGTTATTTCATTCATAATGTCTCTTCATAAGTTCCTACATAATTAATCAACATTTTCTATTTTCAAGATCTTTGACATGCTCAATAAAACAAAGACTTTATACTTTCAATCAATTGAAATTATAGATATGTACACCCATGTACCCATGAACATCTTCTTATTAAACCAAGGTGAGACTTCAGTCGAATTTCCAACAATCCTCCTCTCGAACAAAGGATCAACTGAGTCTCCTCTCAAATAGCCATCTATCCATCTAACTCTTATCTAGACCAACTACTTTTCATCGAAGCATACCGTCTATCAGATAGAGTTCAACCATGGATCATACCATAACTACTTTCGAGACTCCACTATATCTGTGTTTAAATTTATACCAACATGGCTAAATTAGGGGCATGGTTCTAATACCACTTGATAGGGACAACGACCCTCCAACTATCTCCACAATAATATGATATTGTCTACTTTGGATATAAATCTTCATGGTTTTGCTTTTAGTTTCACCCTAGAAGATCTCATACCTTCCCAAGTCAATAACTAGAATGAAAAAAATGGGAATACTATGTTTCCCCATACAAACGATGAATTTTGCATATTTTTCATACTACCAAAAAGCAGTTAAGAGGCAAAATAATGGTATACAATCAAACTGAATAAAAGTATCAACAATACTTTTCAACTTCATGGAGAAAATATGACATGACAATTTATGACATGAGTCATATATAAACTGTCGTTTATAACATATAGAACATTATTCCATTCATGGTAATTAGATTTGTTCAAATTGATCAGAATATTATTTCATTTGAGGTAAAAAAAAATACAATAACAATTATTTTTTTATTGCACATGTCATTTGTTACTCATGAAATATTATAATATATACTTATCAAATATATATTAAATGTCATGCTCAACCAAATAAAATTGCTAAATTTTCATACCATGTATAAAAATTTTGACATGGTTGTTAGAGCTTATAAATATAGGAAAATAAACCAATATTAAAATTCATTAAAAACAGCCCATTTTCAACGGATCTAAAAATTGAATTTTCAAGAAAATTTCATTGTCGTCTTCATCCAAATGGACAATAAATTGATTCTCCATCACAAGCATTTATATCAAGGGAGAAAATTCAATATGCTAAGTTGCTTTTCCAAATCTCTCAAATCATCCCTTCAATTGGATGGTTTAGTCTACAAATCACATATGACAATTTATTTGGGTCAAGTCAAATCTATTATAGATGGATTTTTGAAACACCTCATCCATGGATAATGCTCTTCTCCGTGTCACAAGAACCTGACCATTGCCATTTTAGGAACTCACCAAGTTAGGCCATAACAAAGTTTTCAAGGCAGATGTCTAATACAGACAATGGAAATCACCATTAGGACAACAACCCCAAATACCCACTTCAAAATCTCTCTGTTTCTTTAATTTTTGTTTTTAGTTTTCATTATGCCTCTCCTTTTCTCCTTCTTCTTTCTTCACTCTTTGATTTTCCTTGCCACATTGGAACTCATCAATCTCTGTTTTTCTCTTTCATACAAAACATAAATTAAGGAGAAGTAATTACTCAAATTAATAGTATTTTAATTGTTGAGATTTTCTGAAACGTGAGGTGGCATAAAGTTCATATACTTTAATTAACCATTTGCTTAGTTGACTTCTTCATCTCTTCCATTTTTCCTCATCTCTTTCTTATCCTCAAGCTGCTCACTTTCACTATCCACCATTTTTAACTATTTTCTAAATTTTAGGAAGCCAATATAATCGTCTTTGAATTCAAACCTCACAATCAAAAATATTCAATTTTCATTCAAATACATTTAATTTTTTTTAAACAGAAATTCATTAACCGAACAACAAAACCAACAACCAAACCATCTCTCCAAGACTTGGGGGAGTGATAGAATATGGAAAGATATCATTTCAGATAAGGGAGAGCCGAGAAGAGGAAGCTAAAAAAAGCTAAGTAAACTACTTTGGTCTTGACTTTACAAATAACAATGTTAATAGAGGAATTGAGGCTAATAGCATCTTCCAAAAAAAAAAGAAGAAGACAAATTAGAGTCTGCAAGTTCAATAAACTCACAACCTCCAAAGAATCAGACTCGATAATTACTCGGATTCTGATCGCATCACTTGTGATCCACCTACTTCAAGCCTTCCACAACAGTCATCGCAACAAGAGTCTTCACACTGCCAATTATGTCTGATGAACTTACAACCTCTTGAAATAGGTTAACCATACAAATCTCTCATAATCCAACCCAGACCACCCCTTCCAAAAGACTCCAACCAAGCTGCATCTACATTAAGCTTCCAACGACAATCCACAAGAGCACTTCAAAGGATTGGCCTCGATACTAGAGGAGAAACTAACAACAACAATGGCTAAAGAGGACTCCACAGCGCAAAAGATAACCTTTTCATCTAATGATCCTTGATTAAACACTACACTTGATGCTTCAAGAATGTTGATCTTGATGATCTTCAAATGCTCTGATACCAAATTTTGTTGGATTATACAATCTTTCTAGGCCAAATTAATCAAGATCAATCCTGAGATGGTGAAGAAATGGCTGAGAAGGGCTCTGTTAAATCCTCAATGTGTAGATACTCGTTACTCGATAAGTTTCTGCTCGTTACTCGATGGAATTTTCCTTCTATCCTCGATGAGTTTCTGTTCTTCTCTCGATGGAACTCGATAGGTGTTGATCATTACTCGATTCTACTCGATGAGTATTAATCTTTACTCGAAACAACTCGAACATGAAAACTCTTGACTCAATGCTACTCGATAGAAGAAATTTGTGACTCGTTGCAACTCGATACTCTGAAAATGTTATGATTTGATAACAAGATCGTGTTTTCGTTGATTTTCAGAAAGATAGATGAAGATTGAAAGAAGCAGATAAAGAGAAGAAGAAGAAACACGCAGAGTTACGTGGTTCGGCCAATAAGCGTACGTCCATGGGAAGATTCACTTTCTTTCTCATTTGAACATTGCTTACGACAGTTGTTTTTTACAGAAAAATAGAAAGTACGATGATATCTCTCTTTTTTTGTGTTCTGATCAGTGGTATTTATAACACATACCATCTGACCGTTACAAGATAAGGTTAGTTATGTAAACTAAACTAGCTAAATAGGTATTTGAGTCACGGTTTTTACAACTACAACAATTTTGACTTTAGATGTCAGTTCTGAATTGACATCATATACTTATGGTGACGGATTACAAACCGTCATTGTATCTAGTGACATTGTAGGTTACAACGACGGTTGTGTTTATGGTGTCGGTTTAGAACTGAAATCATACGCATGCCATCATATGATAGTGGTTTGTTACGATGTCAATTTGTAATCGACATCAAACCCATGTCATCATACATATACAATGGTGGTTTATTAATAGTGTTAAGTCTTTAAAGGATGCATATTTTATATGTTAATTCCCCAAAATTGAGTTGATTATTTGTTTTAAATGCTTATTTTGTAGATAAAACGGTTTTTGAGGCATTTAGGAGTCATTAAGAGAAGATCAAGCCAAAAAGGATCCAAAATAGCCAATAAATTCAACAATTTGAAAAAGATTGAGCAAATTACCAAAATGCCATCAAGAATGCAGCGTCATGGCCCTAGGAGAGGCTTTGTGCAACGTTTGAAGGCAAAATGGCCAATCTCATTGCAAAACAGGAAAGCATTGCAACGCCCCCCATAGCGTTGCAACACTCCGGACTTTGACGCATCAACCCCGTGCGCATGCACCTTGCATTGACAAGCGTTGAGGGGGGTAGCGTTGCAACGCAAGCCCAACGCTTCGAGGATTTTCATCGATTTAGCGTTGTAACACTACCTCAGCATCAAGACGCTAGCCTGTATGCTATAAAATAATTTCTTTCATTTTTGCAAAAGAGAGGAAGAAAAATCATGGAGTTTGGGGTCTCTCTCCGAGTTGTTTCACTTCTTTGGTAATTCTTGCTTCAAATTAGGTTAGATTTTATATTTTTGTTGAATTGTAACAATCTCTTATAATTCTTCATACAATTTGTTAATGAATTTGTGAAGTTGATTGAATCTTGTTTCGATTTCAAGGATTCTTGTAATTTCCTTTGAGTTTTCTACTTTCTTTATCAATTGCAAACTAAATTGTGCCTTCTTGAATCTGATTTTAATTCTTGAATCATGTTGAATGATCTAAATCTTTAACATGTATAGCCTAGATGCTTGGTTTTGTCACAATCATTGTTGAATACGTTGCTTTCAATGTGTTCGATAAAATGTCTAGCAAAGATCTATAAGAGACAATAGTAGTTGTGTGTTTGATGGCTATCCTAGGATCCACTAATTACTAGATTTGAAGAAATTTTGGTTAATTGAGTAAGCTATCTTAACAATTAATCAACGCAATTGAATCCTAGAATCAAATGCACATGTTTTCTATTCTATATGGCTGCTATCGAACCCAATAGAAGTAGGAGCATGTAGGTTGATTATGGTTTGTCCTATCCAACCTTAATCGATGATTAGGGTGCTCTCTCGACTAGGTTATTGCTAGTTATTGGTCTTTGTAGAGGCTAGCTTGATCGAGTTGAGCGAGTAGTTGCGAGAATAATCCGATTGTCAATAAAATTTTAGAATTCGATGATAGGAATTGCATTTACCATCTAACTTGAATTAGAAGCAAGATCACTCCTTACTTGTTTATATTCATCTTCTATCTTTTGTTTTCTAGTACTTTTTGTTCAATTTTATCAACCCCTCCACCCCTTCCCCCCCCCCCCCCCCCCTCCTTTTATTGAAGTCAAGGTTAGTTAAGAAATGATAAAAATTAAAACCTTCCATGTGGATCAACCTCTTACTTCAACTTTAACTACGAGTTAGTTAGGTTGTTGTTTGAGCTTTATAAATATTGTTTGTTTCAAGCTAGATCGAACTTGTTAGGATTGGTATCTTAATTCTCCCAGAGTCTCGTAGTTTGTAAACTGTACACATTGTTATGAATAAAATAAGAGTTATTTTATTTGACATTTACTCATATCCAATAAACAAAGCTCCATGGTTATTGTATGTAAACTTAAGCATGTATAGGAGATATAGAAGTGGATCATACCTTAAGTGATAACCTAAAAAAGTTTGTAGTATAAGGATTAAGGAGCGATACCTTATCCTAGTGACACTACGAATATGGTCTGCTTTGTAGAGGTTTACAAGTGTTGTAAACTACTACAGATGGTAGATCCTGACCATTCATGTGGAGACATATGAGCCGGGGTGTCCTATACAAAGAGTTTGTATAAGACCGAACTACAAGATGACTAGTCTCTTTATATAATGCCGTTGATACTTGAGACTTACATCTCACCTAAACGACCATAGGTGACACGACCTTAATCCTGAGTGTTTTAGGAACTCCTGCCTTTGAGGGCGATCCTTTGATTAGTATGGGTGAGAGTGTCCAGATTGCCAACTCAACATGCCTACCTTTTTGGGGATTTGTCTGAATTGGGAGTTGGGAACTAAGTTACACAAGATGGAATTCACTCCTTCCCTAAAGCAAGGGTAATAGATAGATTGCTCCCTTAAGGACTGATTTTGAGTCTTGAACATAGTGGCCATAGCTTCTTTTTGGAAGAAAGAACTCAGCCACAGTAGGATTATGACTTATGTTCATTAGAGGGATCAGTGGTACTAAAGAAGTTAGATGTAACTACAAGGGCCTAATGGTTATTGGCCCAGCTGTACTTACGAGTGATCTGTGATGGGTTATCGCACTGTTGATTGGTTGATATGGACACAAAATATATCTGTAGTAAAGAGAGTGCAGTTTTCGGTCTTTAATGGAGTGCCTGAAAATTAACGAATGGTGGATCCCGTGACTAAAGAGTTTAGTCAGTTATTCACGTACCGTTGGAGCTTCAAACCATAGGTTCATAAGGTCCCCTTGGTAGCTCAATGAATTCAAGTTGAGAATCAGTTCTTGGTATTGATTTGAAATGTTCAAATTGACAAGAGGAAATTTGATTATATAAGATATGATCGGTGTGATGTATGAGATACATCAAGTAGAAGATTAATGTAAATGAGATTTACATTAAGTACCATGAAATAGAAAAAGAACTATGTTTTATAAGTTTCGTGAGATGAAATATTAAAACTAAGGTTATAAATATAATATGGTAAGTTGGTTATCATATGTATTTATAATAATACTAACTATTGGATAATTATCTCTTTTTCTCTAATAACCAATATAATGGGAGGTTATTGGTGGTTTCATGGTAACCGTGAGATAAAAGGAAAAATGTTTTTCTAAATTTAGCAAATTTGAGATTTGCAAGAGTTGTTATTCTCGGAAAAACTCATGGAGTTGCTATCAAGTGAATTGGATTCACTAAACGATAGTTGAAAAGAGACTAAACGATCGTGAAGTAACACTACATGATAGTTCACTCAGGTGATCATCTTTTAAATGAACGCAGGGCTTTTGCTATACGATAGCTTGCCTTCTTCTAAACGATTGGGCATTCGTCTATACGATAGACTCTTGTAATCTCTCACTTGCTCAATCATTTACATGATTGTTATTCCTCCGGTCACTTCCTCTAACCAAGTCCACATAGAGTCCACACTTATGGATTCTCACACCGAGAATACCAAGGTATGCATTGTGGTGATGTCTTACTCAACTCGACTGAGTCGAAGTTTTGGAGGTCATTCGTTGAGTTCGGGTTTGCTTTTGATCGTGCTGTGTTGCGGTCGTTGTGTTCGAGCATTCATGTGTTGCAATCTTGGAGATTGAAAGAGCGTTCGTGATCGAGGGTGTTTGAAGATGAGTCTTCAAATGTATGATGTTCTATCCCTTGATCTTATTGTAAAGCATGCTGTAATTTCGTATGTTGCATGACCAGTTAGTTTCCGTTTGTTGACTGTAATTGTTAGTGTTCAATTTCGAACAAGAATTTCGAACGATCATTTCGCTGCTCATAGAAATCCTCATGTCTGATTTCCTTCAATTGGTATTAGAGCCAGGTTGTTCTGATATTCCAAATTTCACTTCAGTTTTAAACTTCTTTTACAGTTGTGGTGGGTTTTCTGCATTTGCGTTTAAGTGTTAAATGCATTTGTGGATGTCGTTGATGAATGTTTACAGGTTAATTAACTCTGTTTAAAGTTTTCTTTCAATTACAAAGTGTAAATTTGTAAGGGCCCTTGTGTTTTTGGGCATAATTAACAAGCAATCGAGTTTGTAATTCAAAGTGTTTGAGTTAGTCGAGTCATTCGTGATGAAGTTTCAAGCATGGAGATGTGGTTCTCAGCGAAGAAGAAGACCAAATCTTCGGGATTTGGCTAAACGATCGTGTAGATTTTTCTATGTGATCGTGTAATATTTACTAAACGATCATTTAGCTAATGCTAAACAATTGGGTAAAGCGTTTACTCTATCACGTAGCGTTGGTTGCCCGATCGTGTGGACACTGGAGGTAAATGATCGAATGGGAGCATATGATGCTCCTTGTTTAATAAAAGACGCGCATAATAAACGATCGTGTAGTTAGCATACTCATCGCATAGTCACTAACTACATGATCACACTGTATACAATACTTAGGTGCTCGCTCAGCGATCGTTTAGACGATTATGCTTCACCGCATCGTTGTCGTTTAGACGATCGTTTAAGGTTTGTATTATGCGCAGCACGCTACGTGAACGCGTACCTCATGCCTCATCGCATAGGAAAAGGTACATGATCGTTTAGCTCTGGAAGTGTTGGTAAACGTTTGAGTAAAGCGTTTACTCTTTCGTGTAGACCATCACTTGCGTTTTGGTTCACAATTAGTGGAGACACGGACTTCGCCCGGACGGTTCAAGACCTAGTTTGTCTATTTGAACTGGAAACTTTTTATTTTTGTAATAGTTAGCTTTTCGATTTGAGGATTTTGAGGCAAATTATCCCGGTTCATCAATTTTTGTTTAATATACATGTGATGTATGTGGTTTATATGGTATAGTGTATGACATATAGATTTGAAACCCACCTTAAGTTGTCCAATTATTCATGCATCATGCATTAAAAGTTTTATAATATGGCATGATGAAATTACAAGAGAGCATGCACATGCATTATGAAAATATAAGAGTTATATTTATGTAATAAGCATATTCATGCATCATCTTTATATTATAAGTGTTATAGTATAAGGGTAAATGGAAGCATGTTTGCTTGGTTCGTTGTTGTATTATATAAGTTCTATATAAAAATAGCAATGAATAAACAATGCATGAAGCATGACACTTAGGCTGTTTATAAGTATTATGAATGTCTTGTATGTGTTTGCTTTGGGTTGTGAATGGTTTTAATTGTTTCTGTTATAAGAGTTATAATAGAAATTAGAACTAAAATCAATTAAAAAGAGTTGCATGTGGACTTAGGCAAACTCATGTTTTAAAAGGGTTTTAAAATTCGATTGAGATAGACCTAAGTTCAAAGTTCTAATGGGATTAGCAACCTAGTTTAATCTTTTTAAATCAGTTTAATAGGATTAAATTGATTGGCATAAAAGATTAAAATTGTATTAAATCTATCTAAAATGGACCTTTTGTCTAAGGCGGGTTCTGTCTAGGCTGGAGTACTTAAGCTGACAAAAACGGAACATCCTTACTTGGAAACCTACCTGGAAAGATAAATTAGATAGATTTTCTGCAAGCATGCGACAATTGATCAAAGACTTCGTTAAAGAGTTTAATGGATGATGATCAAAAGTTGTTCAACTATCCAAGGTAAAAGTTACTCTTGAGTAAACCTAAACAGTCACTTATTTAAAATTCTTAGCCGTGTTTTTCCAAGTAAACTAAACCCTAGGTTATAAAATACTCTGTGGGAGGAAGAGATTTATCTGATATGTCAATGATTCCACTCACATTTCTCCTTGAATGTTCACGTCGTGAGATTCATGCTTGACCTCATGGTGCCCTGGGACCACCCCCCTTCAGATGGTATTTGAATGAGTCAATATTAAGGTGGATGGAGAGAGTGTTTATAGTAAGTGGGTGAAGGGTGTGTGTCAACACGTCCTACGGTCTCTGTCATTGGTTCACACCGTGAGATCATTCTTGCACTCCTTCGTGGTGCCCTAGGAGCATCCCCCTTCAGATGGGTTTTGTGCAGTTGGTCAATATCAAGGTGAAGTCCAGAAATGGATAGGGTCACTTTAGTTTTTACCCCAATTGGATTTTTTTCCTTCGGATTGGCTGCTTAGGGTAGAACTCTATGGCCTAAAATGGTGTGTCACACTTAGAGAAATTGTTAAGTAAGTTAATGATTTCTTAACCAAATCAATGATGGCTAGTCGTTATAGGAGCAAGAGTTGTTCTGGTATTAATGACTAGTTGAGAATGTCTCAATTCAGAGGAGGGATAAATTCACCACCCTTCGGTGACTTTTTTCCTAAACCTTTGAAGCATCATTGCGAAACTAGATGACACACGAGGTTCATGTTAGTTTTGCTAAACCGTATTAGATGTTATATGTTTTTTAATGGGTATCTGCTTAAACCTAACGTAGGTCAATGTGTTTGTTTTCAGCAACATGATTGATTTTCCGTTTAATGCATCTAGTTTGACCGTTTTCATATAGTGGAAAGAGTCTTGTAAAACGTATTTCGTGGTAAACGACCTCGATTTTATCATGGTTGAGTTTCCTCAAGTCCCGACCCTTGATGTACCGTGAAGTGTTCGTAAGGCATATGAGGTGTGGATGAAGGCTAATTCATTGGCCCGACTTCACATTTGGGCTAGCAGACCTGATGCTTTGGCCAAAAGGGTTGAGAACATGGTCATTGCACGTGAGATCATGGACTTGTTGCAAGATTTGTTTGAACGTCAGTTCTTACTTTTCGAGCATAAAGGGATGGATGAAAAAACCAATAGTGTCAGTTCCCAAGTTAAACTCCAGGAAGAGAAAGCAAGTGTTGTTGACTCTATTGAAGTTTATAGAAGAGAAGTGTTCTCTAAAATTGAACTTTGAGCTTATTTAGGATTTGCTACTAATCCCACTACTCTCAAAAAGAGGAGGATACCTAAAGACAGTAAATATGATTTATTGGTCTTAGAGATGTGTTTGGTAGAGAATGATGATTCTGCCTGGATCCTTGATTCGGGTACTACTAACCACATCAGTTCCTCTTACTAAGGATTCAGTTCCTAGTAAACGTTGCCACAAGAAGAGAAGATTCTTCAAGTTGATACTGATGAGGTTGTTTCAATTGTTGTTGTAGGTAGGCTGAAGTTATTTTTGGATAAGAAACGTTATCTATTACTGGATAATGTTTTCATAGTTCCTCATATCAAGAGGAACCTAATCTCGGTTTCTTGTCTCATTGAACAAGGTTATACTGTCTTCTTTTCTGAGAGTAAAGTGTTTATTTTCAAGAATGGAATGGAGATTGGCTTTTTTTCAATGGAAAGTAACTTATATGTACGAAGGTCGTTAGTCATAAAAAGCCTTGTTTAATACTGAAATGTTCAATATAGTGACAACAGCTAAAAGACCAAAGATTTCTCCTAAGAAAAATGTCCATCATTGGCATCTAAGATTAGGTCACATCAACCTCAATAGGATTGAGAGTTGGTGAAATGTGGACTTCTAAAGAGTTTAGAAGAAAACTTCTTGCCAGTGTGTGAATCATATCTTGAAGGCAAGATGACCAAAGGATCTTTTACTGGAAAGGGTTACAGAACCAAGAAAGCCTCGGAGCTTGTACATTCAAACCTCTGTGTTCCGATGAGTTTTAAGACTCGAGGTGGGTATGAATATTTCATCTCTTTCATTGATGATTATTTAAGATACGGATATCTCTATCTAATGCAACATAAGTTTGAAGCCCTTGACAAGTTCAAGGAGTATGAGGCTGAAGTTGAAAACTTGTTAGGTAAGAAGATAAAAACAATATGATCTGATCATGGTGGAGAGTATATGGACCTCCAATTCTAGAACTATATGATAGAACATGGAATTACATCCCAACTCTCGACCCCAGGTACACCTCAATAGAATGGTGAATCAGAAAGGAGAAACAGGAACTTGTTGGACATGGTTCGATCTATGAAGCATTTTGCTTATCTTCCAGACTCATTTTCTGGTTTTGCAGTGGAGACTGCTTGCTACATTCTGAACAACATTCTCTCGAAAAGTCTTTCTGAAACATCTTTTAAGTTGTGGAAAGGTCGTAAAGGTAGTTTACGCCACTTCTAGATTATAGGGTGTTCGACCCATGTGTTTGTGACTAACCCGAAGAAGTTGGAACCGCGTTCGAAAGTTTGACTTTTTGTAGCCTGCCCCAGGGAAACGAGGGGTGGATACTTCTATGATCTGAGTGAGAACAAAGCGTTTGTCTCTACAAATACTATCTTCTTAGAAGAATACCACATTAGGGATCATAAGCCACGAAGTAAGCTTGTTTTACGTGAGATTTCTAGTGAGACTAAGACTACTGAAAGTTCAACAAGAGTTCTTGAGGTTGGTACATCTAGTCAACCAGCTCAAGAGTTGAGACTACCTCAACGTAGTGGGAGGATTGTGAACCCACCGGATCGCTGCATGGGTTTGACTGAAGCCCAGAACGTCATTTCTAATGATGGGGTCGATGATCCATTGTCTTTTAAGTAAGCAATAGAGGATGTTGACAAGGATGAATGGATTAAGGCCATGAACCAAGAAATGGAGTCTTTGTACTTCAATCAAGTATGGGAGCTAGTGGATCAGCCTGATGAAGCAAAACCTATAGGGTGTAAGTGGATCTACAAGCGAAAACGTGGTGTAAATGGAAAGGTTCAAACCTTTAAGGCTAGACTCGTGGCAAAGGGTTATACCCAGGTTGAGGGAGTGGACTATGAGAAAACTTTCTCACCTGTTGTCATGCTCAAGTCTATCAGGATACTCCTGTCCATTTCCCCATTTTATGATTATGAGATATGGCAAATGGATGTCAAGATTGCCTTTCTTAATGGTAATCTTGAAGAAACCATCTACATGGCTCAACCAGAGGGGTTCGTAGTTCCAAATCAAGAGCAAAGAGATTGCAAGCTTAATAGGTCCATTTATGGGCTAACACAAGCGTCTCGATCATGGAACATTAGATTTGACAGTACGGTCAAATCGTTTGGCTTTGATCAAAATGTTGATGAGCCTTGTGTTTACAAAAAGATCATCAACAGCTCAGTAGCTTTCCTGGTATTATATGTAGATGATATCCTACTCATTGGGAATGATGTAGGGTTTCTGACTAACATTAAAAAATGGCTAGCTGCCCAGTTCCAAATGAAATATTTAGGTGAGGTACAGTATGTTCTAGGGATCCAGATCATTCGGGATCATAAGAACGAGAGGTTAGCCTTGTCTTAGGCATTGTACATCGATCAAATGTTGATCAGGTACAGGATGCAGGATTCCAAAAAGGGTTTGTTACTCTTCAGACATGGAATCGTTTTGTTTAAGGATCAATGTCCTAAGACACCTCAAGAGGTTGAGAAGATGAGACGGATTTCCTATGCTTCAGCTATTGGAAGCTTAATGTATGCAATGTTGTGTACCAGACCCGACATTTGCTACACAGTAGGGATTGTTAATTGTTATCAGTCCAATCAAAGATTAGATCACTGGACAGCGGTCAATACGATCTTCAAGTATCTTCAGAGAACGAGGGACTACATGCTCGTGTACGGAGATAAGGATATGATCCTTACAGGTTGCATAAGCTCTGACTTAAGAATTTGATCTTTACAGAACGAGGAACTAATTCTCCTGGAGTCTCGTAGTTTATAAACTGTACACATTGTTATGAATAAAATAAGAGTTAATTGAATTTACTCATAACCAATAAACAAAGCTCCAAGGTTATTGTATGTAATCTTAAGCATGTATATGAGACATACAAGTGAATCATGCCTTAAGTGATAACCTAAAAATTTCTGTAGTATAAGGATTAAGGAAGGATACTTGATCCTAGTGACACTACGGATACGGCCCGCTTTGTAGAGGTTTACAAGTGTTGTAAACTACTACGGATGATAGATTCTGACCATTCATGTGGAGACACGCAAGCGAGAATGTCCTATACAAAGAGTTTATTTAAGACCAGACCACGAGATGACTAGTCTCTTTATATAACGTTGTTAATACTTGAGATTTACATCTCACCTAAATGACCGTAGGTGACATGACCTTAATCCTAAGTGTTTTGGGAACTCCTGCCTTTGAGGGAGGTCCTTTGATTAGTATGGGCGAGAGTGGTCAGATTGCCAACTCAACATGCCTACCTTTTTGGGATTTTTCTGATTTAGGAGCTGGGAACTCAGTTACAGAAGTTGGAATTCACTCCTTCCCCAAAGCTGGAGTAAGTAGATAGATTGCTCCCTTAAGGGCTGATCCGAGTCTTGAACATAGTGGTCACAGCTTCTTTTTGGAAAAGAGGACTCAGTCATAGTAGGACTATGACGTATGTTCATTAGAGGGATCAGTGGTACTTAAGAAGTTAGATGTAACTATAGGGGCATAACGGTTATTGGCCCGGCTGTACTTACGAGTGATCTGTGAAGGGTTATCCACTATTGATTGGTTGATTTGGACACAGAATATATCTGTAGTAAGGAGAGTGCAGTTGTCAGTCTTTAGTAGAGTGCCTAGCAGTTAACAGAAGGTGGTTCCCGTGACTAACTAAAGAGTTTAGTCAGTTGTTCACGTACCATTAGATCTTCCAGCTATAGGTCCATAAGGTCCCCTTGGTAGCTCAATGGATTCAAATTGAGAATTAGTTCTTTGTGTTGATTTGAAATGTTCAAATTGACAAGAGGAAATTCGATTATATATAATATGATCAGTGTGATGTATGAGATACATCAAGTGAAGGATTAATGTAAATGAGATTTACATTAAGTACCATGAAATAGAAAATGAACTATGTTTAATATGTTTCATGAGATGAAATATTAAAACTATAGGTTATAAATGTAATATGGTAGGCTAGTTATCATATGTATTTATAATAATATTAATTATTGGATAATTATCTATTTTTCTCTAATAACCATGAGTGGGAGGTTATTGGTGGTTTCATGGTAACCGTGAGATAAAAGAAAAAATGTTTTCCTAAATTTAGCAATTTTGAGATTTGCAAGAGCTGCTATTCTCGGAAAAACTCACGAAGTTGCTATCAAGTGAATTGGATTCACTAAATGTAGCTAAAGGAGACTAAACGATCGTGAAGTGACATTACACGGTAGTTCACTCAGCTAGTCGTCTTTTAAACGATTGTGGGGCTTTTGTTATACGATAGCTTGCCTTCTTCTAAACGATTGGGCATTCGTCTATACGATAGACTTTTGTCATCTCCCACTTGCTCAATCGTTTACACGATTGTTATTCCTCTGGTCTTTTCCTCTAACCAAGTCCACACAGAGCCCACACTTCTGGATTCTCACACCGAGAATACCAAGGTAGTCATTATGGTGGTGTCTTACTCAACTCGACTGAGTCGAGGTTTTGGAGGCCATTCGTTGAGTTTAAGTTTGTTGTTGATTTTTGGGTATTATGTCCTAAAACTCGTGGTATGTAAATAATAGAACTTATTCTGAAAATTCAATAAGGTGTTATTGAATAGATGTTTTGCTTAATAGAAATCCAATAAACCTAAAAGTCCCTTGACTATTGGATGAGTACTTGAACTTTATGTTGAGACATAAAAGTGGATCAAGTTCGAGTAAATAACCAAAATGATCTGTAGTATATGAATAAAGTTGGGTACCTTATTCTGGTAACATTATTGGATGCGGCCTGCTCTGTAGTTGTTACAAATAGTTATAAAGTTCTACAAACAAAGTGATCTTAATTCGTTCATGTTGGGACATGAGAAGTGGTGGTATCCTTGTGCAAAAGGGTTTGTACAAGATCGAACCACGAAATCAGTCACTCTTACTTTATAATGTTGTTTAATGTTTAAGACTAACTATTACAAAGTGATAACCTAGGTAACTTGACCTTAATCCTGAGCTAAGTATGAACTCTTGTTTATTTAGGATTATCCTTAGATTTGCATAAGTGAGGGTTGGCTCAATAGCGCTGGCTCAATAACCTCCCATTTTAGAGGTAAGACTAGATAGATAGCTGGCGACATAGGGTGCAAGATGGAATTCGCTTCTACCTGCTTTTAGGGATAGTAGAGAGGTTATTCCCTTAAGTGCTGATTCTAGGTCTTGAACAAGGGGCCCGCCCTCTCACTAGCCGGAGAGGGACTCAGTTTTGTTGATTGGATCACAAAAGAATTGTTCATTAAAGGATCATTGAGACTAAGGAACAAGAGGTAATTTCGAGGGTAAAACAAAGATTTGACCCAACTGCCATTACGAACGACCTGAGAAGGGTTAACATACTAGTCATGGTTATATTGAGTGGACATAATATATCTATAGTGACGGGAGTTCAACTATGGGCTTTAATGGAGTGACCCATTAGTTAATAAATGAGGGTTAATTCAGTCTAATGAGTTTAGCCGATTAATCTCGGATCGTTGGAGCCCATGATCTTTAGGTCCACGAGGTCCCCCTATTAGCTCGAAAATAGATTAGCTCTAGAGTAGCATGATAAGTTAATTTGAAACGTTCAAATTAGAATTAAACGGAATTGAAGAATATACATATATATATTTAAATATAATTTAAATATATGAAAATGGATTTGTGTAAAATTAATTTAATATTGGATATTAAATTAATTAAAATTATTTAAATTGTTTAAATAATTATTTATTAATTTTATTAGAAAATTAATTTATAAAATTAATAAATTTTGATTTTTGAATAAAAAATGTTTTTAAAATCAAATTTTGGATTTTGGAAATAGAAAATTACACAAATGAAAATTTGGGTTTTTCTATCTTCATCTTCAAGTAGCTCACACTAAACCCACCATCTTTGTCTTCAATTACACCAAGCATGAGTTGCATTTCATGCAGCCATTCTCTTTGCATGATGGTCTGCATTATATTGAAGAGATTGGAGTGATTTTGAGGAATGGCAAACGATAGAATTTTAGTTGAAAATTCGTGTGAAGAAGGTGTTCTTCCTTTGAGTTACTGTTGTGAGCATTCTCCAAGTTCCCTTGATTCTAGCTTATTTTGAGTCCAACAACTCAATCTAAAGTACCAAGAAAATAGTGGAGAAAATCTTGTGGTGGTCTGCACAAAGATTTAGAGAGGTTTTGCAGCTGAAAATCGAGATTTCAAGAGTTCTTCAAAGGTATGACTCGAAACCCATTTATATCTGCTATAGCATGTTTTCATTTCTGCCAAAATTAATGAATTAGAGTGCTTATCAATCCTCGTCGCTTCTGTTGCGTGCTAGTACAATCCAACATTGACCGTGCTCTACTGCGGTCACTGTGTTCGAGTGTTCGTGTGTTGCAGTCTTGAAGATTGAACGAGCATTCGTGATCGAGGATGTTTGAAGATGAGCCTTCAAATGTATGATGTTCTATCCCTTGATCTTATTGTAAAGCATGCTGTAATTCGTATGTTTCATGACCAGTTAGTTTCCTTTTGTTGACTGTAATTGTTAGTGTTCAATTTCGAATGGAATTTGGAACGATCATTTCGCTGCTCATGGAAATCCTCATGTCTGATTTCCTTCAGAACTAACGACACCTACTTAATAACCGAACAATAGTCGTAAGTATTATAATCTACTATGATATTTAGAATCTGTTGGGATTGGTTTCCTAATTCTCTCAAAGTCTCGTTGTTTTGTAAAGATGCACTTTGTTTAATGAATAAAAAAATTGTTATTTAATTCTGGCATTTATTCATATCCAATAAACAAAGTTCCTTGGTTATCTTATATGAACTTAAGGATGTATATGTGATACACAAGTGGATCATGACTTAAGTGATAACCTAAATAGGTCTATAGTATAAGGATTAAGGTGGGATACCCGATCCTGGTGACACTACGGATACGGCCTGCTTTGTAGAAGTTTGCAAGTATTGTAAACTACTACATATGGTAGATCCTGACCATTCATGTGGAGACGTGCGAGCGGGAGTGTCCTATACAAAGAGTTTGTATAAGACCTAGACCACGAGATGACTAGACTCTATATATAACGTCGTTGATACTAGAGACTTACATCTCACCTAAACAACCATAGGTGACAATACCTCAATCCTGAGTGTTTTGGGATCTTCTGCCTTTGAGGGTGGTCCTTTGATTAGTATGGGTGAGAGTGGCCAGATTGCCAACTCAACATGCCTACCTTTTTGGGGACTTGTCTGATCTGGGAGCTGGAAACTCAATCTACAAGATGGAATTCACTCCTTTCCCGAAGCAAGGATAAGTAGAGAGATTGCTCCCTTAAGGGCTGATTCCGGGGCTTTAACATAGTGGTCACAGCTTTTCTTTGGAAGAGAAGACTCAGTCATAGTAGGACTATGACTTATGTTCATTAGAGGGATCAGTGGTACTTAAGGAATTAGATGTAACTACAGGGGCATAACGGTTATTGGCCCAGCTGTACTTACGAACGATCTATGAAGCGTTGTCACACTGCTAATTGGTTAAGATGGACACATAATATATATGTGGTAAAGAGAGTTCAGCTGTCGGTCTTTAGTGGAGTGCCTGGCAGTTAATGGATGGTGGATCCCGTGACTAAAGAGTTTAGTCAGTTATTCACGTACCGTTGGAGCTTCGAGCTACTGGTCCATAAGGTCCCCTTGGTAGCTCAATGGATTCAGTTGAGGATGAGTTCTTGGTGTTGATTTGAAATGTTCAAATTGACAAGAGGCATTTTGATTATATATGATATAATCAGTATGATGTATAAGATACATCTAGTGGAGGATTGATGTAAATGAGATTTACATTAAGTACCATAGAATAGAAAAATAACTATGGTTTGTATGTTCCATGAGATGAAATATTAAAACTTTAGGTTATAAATATAGTATGATAAGTTGGTTATCATTTATATTTCCAATAATATTAATTATTGGATAATTAATTCTTTTTCTTTAATAACCAATTGAGTTAGTGGTTATTGGATTCATAGTATCCGTGAGTTTAAAATGAAAGTGGTTTTCATATTTTAAAAAGGAGATTTACAAAACAATTGAAAAAGTTTTTGAGATTTTTCTCTCGGCGCAAAGGATCTCACGGTAGTCGTCAAGTAAATACGAATTTACTAAACGATGGCTGGGTGAGCTGAACGATCGTGCAGTGGCGAGCTAAATGATCCTGCAGTATTTACTAAACGATCACATAGTTTTGCTATACGATCACTTGCCCAAAGTAAACGATCGTGTAGAGTCTATAGACGACAGACCGAACTAAATGATGAGCTAAACGATCGCATAGCTTTTGCTAGACGATTGCTTAGCTTTATCTAAACGATTGGGCATCGACCTATACGATAGGTCTCCACCTTCTCCCACTTGCCCAGTCGTGTACGCGATCAGTGTTTCCTCCTTTGTCTGCCTCATACCAAGTCCGAACAGAGCCTACCCTTTGGATTCTCATACTGAGAATACCAAGGTAGCCTTGTTGGTGGTGTTAGACTCAACTCGACACCGTCGAGCTTTTCTGGAGGTCATTCGTGCTGTTATTGAGGAGTTCGTGGCCGAGGCAATCGTTGAGGACGAGCGCGAAGTGTTCGTGTTGTGTTCGTTGTTGTTTTGCGGTCGTGTAGATCGAGCGTTCGTGACCGCTGTTGTTTGAGCAGTCGTGCACAATGAGCGTGGAGACGCATCTACAAATGTTTGTAGGTTTTTCCCTTTGTGCATTTGTAGTTATTTATGCTGTAATTTCTGTATTATTTGTATAAACGCTTGTTTGAATTCGATTGTAAATATATTGTTCATTCATGATTGTGATTTGGAATAATCTTTCTTCCGCTGCACATGGAAATCGCGAATCTGATTTCCTTCAGAATCGACATCATATCTTCTATAAATGGGGTTGCCCGACACAATAGGGGGCTCTACTTCTTCTCTGAGGATGCTTTCTCTAGAAGTTTATCTAGCACTTCTTTATTGTCTTCTTTTACTATTTCTGAAACTGATTTCTTATTATGGCATTTTCGTCTTGGACATCCAAACTTTCATTATATGAAGTATCTGTTTCCTCATTTGTTTCATAATGTTAATGTTTCATCTTTATCCTGCGATGTGTGTATTCGTGCAAAACAACCTCGGGTGTTCTTTACTTCAGAACCTTATAAATCTTCCCGACTTTTCCACCTGATACATAGTGACATGTGGGTCCCATCTAATATCACAACTGTGTCAGGTAAACGGTGGTTTGTCACCTTCATAGATGATCACACCCGTCTTACTTGGGTGTTCCTTCTTACGGATAAGTCTGAAATGACTACAGTCTTTCAGCAATTTTATACCATCGTCGAAAGCTAGTTCAATGCCAAAATTTCTATCCTTCAGAGTGACAATGGTCGTGAGTTTGTTAACCAGTCCCTCCGTGATTTTCTAGTCTCTAAATGTACCATCCTCTAGAACTCCTATGCCTATACACCAAAACAGAATGAGGTGGCCGAACGAAAAATCGTCACCTTGTTGAGGTCGCTCAGGCCCCCATGATCCCTGCGTCCCTACCCTTGTACCTATGAGGAGATGTTGTACTCACTGCAACCCATCTCATAAATCGGATGCCTTCCCATGTGCTCAAGTTCCAAACTCCCTTAGCTCATTCCAAAGAGTCCTTCTCTTCTACCCATCTTTTTCCAGATGTTCCTTTTCAGGTGTTTGAATGCATGGTTTTCGTCCATAATCACAGTACCCAGAGTAAGTTCGCTTCTAGGGCCCAAAGATGTGTCTTTATTGGGTATCCGCTCCATCAACGGGGCTACAAGTGTTACCAGCCTTCTTCTCGAAAGTACTTTGTCACTATAGATGCCACCTTACAAGAAGACAAACCTTAAATTCCCGTTAGTCCTCTTCAGGGGAGACTCCGAGTGAAGAGGCTAACACGTCATCCACTTATTCCATTCCCATAGACCTGTTTCATGAACCCATTCCAGACACTAATGATCTTGTCCTTCCTACAAAACAAGTTCCTTGGATAACCTACTATCGGAAGAATCTCCAGAAGGAAATAATCCCCAAAATAGTTCCCCATACTGCCCCGTCAAAAGATGTTTAGGAGTCGAAACCAGATCCAGCTCAAGGTAAACATACTCTTTATGATAATACATATGTTGAAAGTAATGCAGTGAACTCTGGCAATACAGCAAACTCTGGCAAAGTTAGGGAGGATGAGTGCAATGAATTACCACTTGATGATGCACAGGAAACTGAAAATGTGCAGTAAATGAATACAGAGGAAAATTTTGATAGGACCAGGGAGATTGATGCTACCCTGGACTTACTGATTGCTCTACGAAAGTGCACGAGGTCATGCACCAAGTATTCTATGAAAAGCTTTTTATCTTACAATAGCCTGTCAACAAGATTCAAGGCCTTCACCATTATTCTGGACATCGTGATGATTCTAGGAAATGTGTACAAGGCTCTGGAAATCCCTGAATGTCGAGCCTTTAAAACCAACAAAACGTGGGATCTAGTTGCTCTTCCGAAAGGTCGTAGAACAGTCGAGTGAAAATGGGTGTTCACCGTCAAATACAAATCTGATGGGACTCTCAACAAATATAAGGCCAGATTGGTTGCGAAAGGATTCACTTAAACGTATGGGGTGGATTACTCAGAAACTTTGTCGTCGGTGGCAAAACTCAACACTATTCGGGTTCTCTTTTCTGTTGTCGTGAACCTAGACTGGCCCCTACATCAGTTGGGCGTGAAAAATGCATTTCTAAATGGTAAGCTAGAAGAAGAAGTATATATGACTCCTCCTCCAAGTTCCGAAGCGCAATTTGGGAGTCAGGTTTGCAAGTTAAAGAAGTCCTTGTATGGTTTGAAATAGTTCCCTAGAGCCTGGTTCGATCGGTTCACTACCTTTGCCAAAACCTAGGGATACATTCAGGGGCATTCTGTTCACACCCTGTTCACTAAGAAATCAGCACCAGGGAAAGTCGTTGTGTTAATTGTCTATGTTAATGATATTATTCTATCAGGAAATGATTCTGTAGAAATTACAAGTTGAAACAGAAGATGGCAGAAGAGTTTGAGATTAAAGATCTTGGTAATTTGAGATATTTCTTAGGCATGGAGGTAGCAAGATCAAAGAAAGGGATCTCAGTATCTCAGAGGAAATATACATTAGACCTGTTATGAGAGACTGGAATGACTGGATGTAAACTCGTAAATACACCTGTAGAGGTTAACAGCAATCTAGTAGAATCGGTAGACGGCATTCCGGTGAACAATGAAAGATATCAACGATTTGTAAGGAAGTTGATATATCTCTCACACACCAGACCTGATATTTCATATGTAATGAGTTTGGTAAGCCAGTTTATGCAGTCCCCGTATGTGAGACAAATGGAGGCTGTTACTCGAATTCTAAGATATCTAAAGTTGACACCTGGAAAGGGCTTGGTATTCAAGAAAAATGATAAAAGATGCATCGAAGCCTACACAGACTCAGACTAGGCCGATTTTGTTACTCATAGGAAGTCAACCTCAGGGTATTGTACCTTCGTATGGGGAAATCTAGTCACTTGGAGGAGTAAGAAACAGGGTGTCATGACTAGAAGCAATGCCGAAGCTGAATATATAGCTATGAGCTTGGGCATTTGTAAGGAAATTTGGTTGAAGAAGGTATTAGTAGATCTTCTCAAGAGAGTCATGACCCGATGAGGCTCTACTGTGACAACAAGGTTGCCATTAATATTGCTAATAACCCTGTTCAGCATGACAGAACCAAACATGTTGAGATAGACCGGCATTTCATCAAAGAGAAACTAGACAACGGTAGCATTTGTATCCTCTATGTATCGTCCAGTCAACAGATTGCAAATGTCCTAATCAAGGGGTTACCTAGACAGATGTTCGATACTTGTATTAGCAAGTTAGGTCTCATTGATATTTACGCCCCAACATGAGGGGGAGTGTTGAAATTGTTATTTAGCCTTAAGGGCTTTTTAGTCTTTTACTTAATGGCTACTGTCTAGGGTTTCTCTCAGTTTGGTTATTTATACCTATTCAGTATTGAGTATTGTAAATCAGAAAATTAAGAATAAAATCTCTCATCGTCGTTTTTCTCCCTGATCTAGGGTTTCCACGTAACTCTGAGTTTGTTCTCTCTTCTACCTTCTTTTCAATAGTAAGCGTTTGAGAATAAAAAATTGAAATAGGGAGAAGTTACATAAATAACTAAACTTATCAATATAAACTTTATTGAAGAAGTTCATGATACTCATGAATTAAAATGAACTTAATAGTATTAAAGTTAACTACGCACATGCAGAAGCAATTAGGATCTTAAGCACTATAACTATATTAATTTTTAGGATTAAGCATGCAAGTTCATAAATAGGAAAATGGGGTTATGAGATCACAACCTTTGTAGAAACTCAAAATTGATGCAATTTCTTGGTTAAATTTGATCACGAACACGTCGTGGACCACTGCTAGAGTCTCTTTCTCGTTATTCTCCGATCTTAAAACGGATTGTGGGATCCAACTTATGGTGAGATTGAAGGGAATTTATAGATCGGAAGAGATTTTGGTGTGATGGAGAAAAACACAATTTCTTCTTTAAAAAATTCAATTGCATGAACCTTATTTCAATTAATTTTTCTCTTATTTATAGAGAAATTTATGCAATCAATATTGCATGAGGGATTGACACTAAAATAGCATGTACAAGTGGGGATTGAAGTGTTAAAGTTAGTGAGAAATTTAGGATTTTCCCACTGACCCTAATTGATTTTCATAAAATCAATTTTTAAAATAAATTTTTTAACTTAAATTTGAATTACACAAATCCAAATTTTTAATTTTAATTTTAAATAAAATTAATTCAAATAATTAATTTTAAATAAAATTTATTTATTTTAAGATCAATTTTAAATATAATTAATTCTAATAATTAATTAAACAATTTAATTAGTATAAATAATTTAATATCAAATATTAAATCAATAAACAACATCATTCTCGAACATGAATCCCTATTCATGTGTAATATTTAAATCATATTGAAATATTTCCAACTCTCCAATATCGTTTAATTCAACAATTAAACTACACGTTAATTATATCGTATATAATTCAATGTTTATTCCCTTAACCTGAATTTGAACACTTCAAATTCTCATCACACTGTCCTAAGGTTTATTCTGATATGAGCTAGTAGGGAGACCTAATAGACCTATAGATCATGAGCTCCAACGATCCAAGATTAACCGGTTAAACTCTTTAACCTAATTAACTAACATTCGTTAACTATCGAGACACTCCATTAAAGCTCAGTAGTTGCACTCTCGTCACTATAGATATATTTCTATCCACTTGATTTAACCATGATTAGTAAGTCGATCTTTCACAGGTTGTTCGTAATTATAGTTGGATCAAAATTACCGTTTTACCCCTGTAATTACATCTTGCTCTTTCAAGTCTCATTGATCCTCTAATAAGCAATTGGTTTATGGTCCAACCACCAAACCGAGTCCCTCTCGGGCCAATGAGAGGGTGAGGCCCCTTGTTCAAGACTCGAAGTCAACACTTAAGAGAACAACCTATCTACTATCCCTTGAATCGAGTAGGAGTGAATTTCATCTTGCAAGACTATGTCCCCAGCTATCTACCCAATGCTACCCCTAAAATAAGAGACTTATTGAGTCGGCGGTGTTCAGCTACTCTCACCTATGCAAATTAAAGGATAATTTCAAATAAATAAGAGTTCATAGTTAGTTCAGTATTAAGATCGAGTTACCTAGGTCATCGAATTGAAATAGTCAGTGTTATCAATAAACGGTGTTATAAAATAAAAGTGACTATTTCGTGGCTTGGTCTTATGCAAACTCATTGCATAGATGCCCCTACTCGCATGTCTCCACATGAATGATTCAGGATCATATCGTTTGTATTAAATATAATGTGGGTCGCATCTATAATGTCCTCAGGTTAAGGTACCCAGCCTTATCCCTATATTATAGACTGTTTTGGCTATTACTCGAACTTGATCTACTTTTATGTCTCGACATAAAGTTCTAGTATTCATGCTATTACCAGATGTTCTTAATTTATTGGATTTAGGGTCAAAAGGTGAAATTCACATATTCTATAACATTTTTATTGAATAACCTCAATAACAATTTTATTATAAAATAGAATATGTGTAAAGTTTACAAACTATGGATTTTAAGACATACAATCCAACAAATAGAAATCATAACAATAACTTATCCACCCAAAAAATTAAGGTTGTCAAAAAGGAATAGAAAAGACAAATAACAACTCCTTACATTATAATATTATTTATCAAAGACACAAACACCTAAATAAAGTTATCAAATACAAACAACTTAAGCAGAAACAATTAATAGAAAAAACTCAGCAATATGTAAAGTTGTCTCTAAACAATATGGAATGGTAAGAGTTTCCAAATCAGGTCAATCTCATAAAATATGGAATCTAGATGGTTTATATATTTTTTATTATTTTCGCAGAACTTTCTTGCTCGTTAGATGTATTTGGAAGCCAAACAAACTGCCTTACTTTGGCTGTAGAGAATAAAATAGGAAGACCAAGTTTGGAACATTATTGAATGAAAACACCTTAACAAAATTATTCAAGAGAGACCAAATGACAATAGTAATAATATAATATCAATGAAAATTGCTTAATTTCATGAAAGTACTTATCTACGAAATCCCAAAGTGGGTCAATCATCAATCTACGACAAATAAGAATAGCACATGCAAAAAAAAGAGATATTTGGATAGTTAACAAGACTGATAGGGTGCAAATTTATATTTAAAACAGTCCATTGATTATTTTTAAAACGATCCATTGATTAATTTTAAAACGGTCCGTTGATTATATCTAAAACGATCCGTTAATTAATTTTTAAAATGGTCCGTTGAATATTTTTAAAACGGTCCGTTTCGATGCTGAAAGCCTATAAAAGGCAAGGCCTTCAACAGTTCGTAAGATACAGAATTCATTTTCTTAATTCCCAACTTCATTTTCCTCTCCTCCTCCATCTTAGCTTTCCGAGCAGTGAGTTTAGAAAGGGTGTATGTTTCGATCGGTAACGGTGCATTTCCGATCGATTTTCATTTGGTTGTTTTATCTTGGGGACAACGTGGCAATTTTCAAACCTGCTTGCACACTTAGGCAAAGCCGTGAAATATCTTAAAGAGAGCGAGCTTCGCGACTCAGCCTATAACGAGTTTCTGTTTTGCAGGTTTTGCTCTTCGCTTGACCACCGTGCCTTGACGGTTTACAGTTCTAAGAGTTTCCCTGTCCTCAGTAGATGCCAACCTATGGCAAGAAGCCATAAATGATGAGATGGACTCACTTGAGTCAAATAGGACTTCGCACTTAGTAGATCGACCCCCAGGATGTAAGGCAATAGGGTGCAAATGGATCTTAAGGAGGAAACTTAGACCTGATGGGACTGTCGACAAATTTAAAGCCAAGTTAGTAGCGAAGGGCTTTAGACAGAGAGAAAATGTAGATTTCTTTGACACATTCTCCCCTATCACTAGAATTACCTTTATCCGTGTCTTGTTCTCTCTCGCTGCCCTTTATAACCTCGTAGTACATCAGATGGATGTAAAAACCACTTTCCTAAATGGTGAACTTAAATAAGAGATTTACATGGAACAACCTGAGGGTTTTGTTGTCCATGGTCAAGAAAATAAGGTGTGTAAATTAGACAAATCTCTCTATGGACTAAAACAAGCTCCTAAGCAATGGCATGAAAAATTTGACAACCTTATCCTATCTAAAGGTTCCAAGGTCAATGAAAGTGACAAATACATCTACCATAAGTTTGATAATAACCTCTGCACTATCTTGTGTCTATATGTAGATGATTTATTGATCTTTGGGTCGAACTTGCACGTCATAAATGATGTAAAATCAATATTAAGTGCGAACTTCGACATGAAAGACTTAGGAAAAGCTAGTGTAATCTTAGGCATAAAAGTAAATAGGTCTGAAAAGGGAATTTCTTTGGATCAATCTCACTATATAGAAAAGATTCTAAAGAAATATAATTACTTTGAGTGTAAACCAGCCTGTACTTCTTATGACCCTAATGTCAAGTTGTTCAAGAACACTGGTGACAGTGTTAATCAATCTGAGTATGCGAGCATCATAGGCAGTCTTAGATATGTTGTCGATTGCACTAGGCCTGATATAGCTTATGTTGTAGGACTACTTTGCAGGTTTACAAGCAGACCTAGTAAAGAGCATTGGAATGCTATAGAAAGGGTCATGAGATACTTAAAGAAAACCCAAAACCTAGGATTATATTATCAAAAGCTTCCCATTGTCCTAGAAGGGTTCAGCGATGCTGATTGGAACTCTCTTTCGGGTGATTCAAAAGTTACAAGTGGCTATGTCTTTAATATAGCTGGCGGAGCTGTCTCTTAGAAGTCCAAGAAACTGACTATTTTAGCCCAATCTACGATGGAGTCAGAAATGATAGCACTAGCGACAGCTAGTGAAGAAGCAGGTTGGCTTAGAAGTCTACTATCAGAGATTCCCTTATGGGAAAAGTTGTTACCGATCATATTGATCCATTGCGATAGTACTGCATCAATCGAAAAAGTTCAGAACCGTTACTACAACGGAAAGAGACATCAAATACGTCGTAAGCACAGTACCATTAGAGAGTTTCTCACTACTGGTGCAGTTAGAGTGGATCACATACGGACTGATGAAAATTTGGCAGATCCTTTGATGAAAGGACTGGCCAGAGAAAAGGTTTTCAGAACCTCAGAAAGGATGGGACTCATGCCTATTGAAAAATGAATCACAGTGAGGAAAACCCAACCTATAGGCTGGAGATCCCAAGAAACAGGTACAACAGGTAATAACTGATCATGAGTGATATATAGTGAATCATGCTAAACCAAACACAGAGTTCCATTCCTATGACTTAAAGTCTGAGCATGATATCCTGAAGCGTAAGAAAGGTTGAACTCAGTTCTTAATGAGATCTATACTTAATGACAACTGGGGTACCCAGCTAGAGAAGTACCCTTGATAGACTCAACTATGTGAATGTGGAAGTGAGGGCCACTTCCTACGGAGTTTATAGGCAAATTCTCTAGAGCATTCACTAAACCGGGATTCACGTGCAAGGCCTTAAAAGCACGGGCTTTCATACTACACCAAGGGTTACTCTATTATATTCTGAATCATCTACACTATGTAAAGGTTCAAGTTGTAAGACGCCTTTGCTTATGCACAGTGTTGTAAGACTGAAACTGCTCGATGAAAATTTTTCCTCTCTTCTCGTTTTGTTTAAATTTTCAAGTGAGGGATTGTTGGGTGCAAATTTATATTTAAAACGGTCCATTGATTATATTTAAAACGGTCCATTGATTAATTTTAAAACAGTCTGTTGATTATATTTAAAACGGTCCGTTGATTAATTTTTAAAACGGTCTGTTGATTATATTTAAAACAGTCCATATTATTTTTAAAATGGTCCATTGATTAATTTTAAAATGGTCTGTTGATTATATTTAAAACGATCCGTTGATTAATTTTTAAAACGGTCCGTTGATTAATTTTTAAAACGATCCGTTGATTAATTTTAAAACGGTCCGTATCGATGTTGAAGGCCTATAAAAGGTGAGGCCTTCAGCAGTTCGTAAGATACATAATTCATTTTCTTAATTCCCAACTTCATTTTCCTCTCCTCCTCCATCTTAGCTTTCCGAGAAATGAGTTTAGAAAGGGTGTACATTACGATCGGTAACGGTACATTTCCGATCGATTTTCATTTGGCTGTTTTATCCTGGGGATGATGTGACAATTTTCAGACCTGCTTGCACACTTAGGCAGAGCCGCGAAACGTCTTAAAGAGAGCGAGCTCCACGACTCAACCTATAACGAATTTCTGTTTTGTAGGTTTTGCTCTTCGCTTGACCGCCGTACCTTGACGATTTACAGTTCGTCGTTCTGAGGGCCCTGCCGTTTCCAACAAGTTCAATGTCAGATTTTGCAATCTGATTGCTAATTTATACATTATACTAAATATCACTTTGTGGAAGCGGTAATAGTCTTTGGAACCAGTTCCCTAACTACATCAACCCAAAACTTTTATTAAAGTTCTTTGCTATTATTGAGGTGAATTTCTACCAAAACCATATAACATCGTCCGAGAACCATTTTAACACAAGTTATAAACGATAAAGAACTTCACAGTCATCAAAGAATGAGGAACAAATTTGATTTAAAAATGACTAAATAAAGAGAAAAATGGAAAGAACCTTGAAAAAATGACACAGAACCGACAAAACTTCTGATGTGGTGTTTTAGTGGGTCAAAGTCTAGAGAATTGAACATCTTTTGGTTAGAGTATTTTGATAAAAATTACCATTTGCGTTGGGATCACAAAATTTTGAAAAGTTTGTGGATTAAAGAATGAAGAAGTTGGCCACCGAAGTGTCGAAGTCTGCAGCTCGCCGACGTCGAAGCCGGCTGTCTTCAACAAGGAAAGGTCTGGGGTCCAAAGTTGCTGTCAACGTGTGGGTAGAAATGAGGGTTTGAAGAGAGAAATCAAGGATTTGCGTTTTTGTGATCTGCGGTGTGCTAAACATGACGCCAAAACGAAGTCATTTTAGGTAAGGCTTATGATGACCGTTCCACTTATAAACGGCGTCGTTTTAGGATTTAAATTAATTAATATTTTACTCTTTTTTATGACTGTTCAGAACCATCATTATATCTACACTTTTGCGCGCGACTTTCCCGCAATTTTTTTAATTTCAGATAAACCGCCATTATAACTAACTTTTTGTGATGGGTTTTGTCCGTCATCTGTTATGAAATTTTCATTAAATTACGAAATTTTTCATCAAAATAGGTATGTTTTTTTCAAAAACTGATATCATAGAGTTGATCTTTCATCGTTTATAAAATGTCAACTGACATCTAAAACTAAAATTGTTGTAGTAAAACCTGATTGTGTTCCTATGATTTCATAAACTCCATGACATTGTAAGAATTTTCTCCTGCTGCTCCTTAAGGTAAGACTTCTTAATACATTCCCAGTAATCACAGCAGACTACACTTCTCTATCACTTGAAAGACGCACTGACATTAGACTGGAAAAAAGAATTCCAAATAGATTTGGACACCTTGCATTCCCAGATCAAATTAAATGATATGTAGTTTCCAAGTGCACCCAACAAAAACGACAAGAAAAATTAATATCAATTATATCTTAAAAATATTGCAAATAATGGGAATGATATCATTTGTAATCCTCTAGCAAGTTATTTTGACTTTAGCAATACATCTAAATTTCAGACTACCTTCTAGAAATTAGAAAACTTGACTTGATGATTGAGACTCTGAACCAGAATTTGAAATATTTCTCCTTAGATGATGAGCACTTTTAAATTTTACCTTTCTTGTCCACACTCCAAATGTATATAATTTAACTTGCAGTTAAATTATAAGTTTGGTCCATATAAACTTTTTACTATGCTTTCTATTTCTAATTGATCTTTAAATTTTAAAAAGTGTTTAATAAATTTCTAAACTTTTAACATTATGATTAATAGATTCTCAAACTTCATAAATCAATACTTAGATACAATATTGAAAGTCTAAATTATGTATATTAAACCATTTAAATTTCAAAATTTACAAATCAATCTGAGTTTTTAATGTAACTTAAGGATGTGTTCGGTTAGTAATATCAAAAACATAACTTTGAAAGCAAAGAATTCAACAAATATCAAATTATTATTATTTCATTCATTGTTTTCAAATATACATGTGGGAAACAGATTTAGAAATTGGATCTTAGTTTAAAAAAAAAAAGTTACAAATATATAAAATAATGGTAGTTACCAACTAATTATTTGATTTAATGTAAACTATTATTCATTAATATATGTAAGAGTTATAAATGTTATTATTTTACAACATTATATGCTTTACAATATATTATGTTATACTTATTGCTAAATTTCATAAAAAGATAAATTTAGGTTATAGCATGAAACAATATTGTTAAAGAAAATTATGGTTTATGATTTTTCTTAATTAGTATTTACCTTTTTTATTCTTTTCTTTTTCAATAATTTTCTTTATTGTATTCTACGAGTCTATTCATTATGTAATTCATTGAGTGTATTCCGAGAAAGCTAATTATTCAATAAGTATACAAAATTAATATGGTATACGAACTCTAATATTTTGTTATTATCTTATTTAGCCACTGTCACCTCTCTGTCTCTACCAACAGCCGTCGTCGGGGGAGACGGACCAAATCCACGCTAACCAATTTGATGTATCCAGTCCCTTGCTCAGCTTCGCACAATCCATTCACAGATCCGACTTAGTTTAATCTCTGCGTGTCGTCGACCCGCAGTCACGTGTCTTTGTCTAGTCGTCGTTCAGCCCAGACACATGTCTCTACCTCTGTCACCATCGAACTCCCCCCGCCCAGATCCACGCGTACAACCCTCATCACGTTCACCACTGGCGTGCGGTCCAGCACCACTCAGACCCGCGTCCTCCATTCATCCGTGGAGTTCGTGCCACTCAGTTTCACTCTAGATCTGTCGTCGCCCGATGTTTCTAAGTACCAGATCTAGTTGATCCAGCTCACTCACCCCCGTCCCAGCATCGCCGCTCAGACCACTCGCGCTCAACTCCGCCTCCCTTCACTGACCCATGTCGGATCCCTCTCAATCGACGCCCTCATCTCTACACGCCAGCGACATCTTCGAGCTGGTTCCCTGAAAAGCTATCACTATCCATTCGTGGGTTTCATATTCAATGATTCGAAGGGTTCAAAAATCCTCTTTGGTTCGGTTCAATCATTACGGTCGGTTAGACCAACCCAGTTCACTCAGCTCAGTCAATTTGGTTTGGGTTAGTTTAGTCATACCAGTTTGGCTAAGTTTGGTTCAGTCTGATTTATGCTTAATTAATTCTGCTGTATAGGTTCATGAGTTTCAACATCTAGTTGTCGTTCGGGGTCTTTGTTTTTGTTTTAGATCTTTCAAGGTCTTTGTTTCGTTTTCAAATCAGCCGTTCGTGAGTTTTGTTTTTCTTTTTTTTTTTTTTTTGTCTCTCTATGAGGATCTTTGTCCTTAGTCTAGAAGTTCTCTGTGTTTTAGTTCGTCGTGGATATCTCCAACCCAGATCTGTCGTGATTTTATTCAAGAGTTTTCTTCAATTTTTGCCTTCAGTTTCAATCAGTCACCCCACAGACTCAAATTAATTGTTACTCTACTACCTTAAATTAAAAGAGGATGTTAAAGAAAATTATGGTTTATGATTTTTCCTAATTAGTATTTGCATGTTCTATTCTTTTTCCTTTTCTTTTATTGTATTCTTCGAGTCCATTTATTATGTAATTTAGTTAGTGTATTTTGAAGAAGCTAATTATTCAATAATAGTATACAAAATTAACGGATATATATCAAAGTTTTTATTTTTTTTAAAATGTACTTGTATATTTTAAATTTTCAAATTTAAAATAATATTAAGTGAACATAAGAATTTTGGCTTGGATCATATACTAAAAATAAACAACTTTAAAAAGTAAACCACCAAAATATATTTGCTAAATTCATTTGATCTGGGAAAATATATACAAGTTTTAATTTCAAGACTTTAAAATTTGTGTCTATTTAGTCTTTTAGATTTTCAAAACTATTTAATAGATCAATAAACTTTCAAATTATGTCTAATAGGTTCCAAACTTTAACAAAATTTAATTCGTCTTTTAACTTTCAATTTTATGTCTAATAAATTTATGATAAATTTTAAATTTGTAAAATCATAGGCATATTTTAGCCTATATATCATGAGAGAGCTTGCATTAAGCTTAGAGAATCTATGGAAATTAGCTTAGAGTGAGCTTACACTACTACAAAAATTAGATTACGTGATGTTTTACCAATATCAAGTAAAGGGTATTATCTAGCGCTTATAAAAGCGTCGAGTATTTGACTGTCAAGTCTAATGTGCTAACTTGACTCTGAAAAAATGGCAAGACAAATGTTTCTTGATACAATTTTTGTGTCAAGGAAAATAATACACTTGATATTGGTGGTATGTCAAGTTTATTGATTCTTAATATTGATTACGTATCATATATGATAACTCTTGACGTTTTTTATTTGTCAAGTATATGTCTTTTTTCTTTTTCAAATTAAATGCTCCAATTGATATTCTCATTTTCTACCTTGTATTCCAACAATACAATTACATCAACTAAATAAACATTATACATTTAAGATCTATCAACTCCATATATTCACTAAAAATTCCATATGTTCAACTATGACCTTTCATATGAACACTCCTACAAATTACAACAATATTTCTCTCACATGTACATGCACAAAATAAAATCTCAACTATTGCTTTTGTATGCAAAATGCAACTTTCAACAAATACAAAAGTGACAAATTATTTAATAAGTAACATCTCAACAAAATACATTATTTAATCTATACATTGAGCTTTGAAGTCTAAAGATCGAGAACTAAAGGTCAGGCAAGTCATGTTTAAGCAAGTCAACCTGCAAAATAGAATAAATGGCGATAACATCAAATTTCAAAATATAGAAATAAGTGTTAGGATACAACAATGACAAAAAGTCACACGCAAGAAAAAATGTACATGATTGGCTCACTTTATGCAATGGAAAAATATTATACTCGAAACTTAAAAGATATCTACGACTTTTAGGGAGTTACTGGGATTTCATTCATTCTCTTTTGACCATATCCAGCCTCAGGAGGAACAATTACCTTTCGCTATAAAACGAAGGAAGATGGGAGAGATTTGAGAAAATATAATAAAGAGGAAGAAGATTATCAACAAATCAAGCATATGCTAAAATTTAAAATAGAAGAATATAGATACCTTTTTCTCAACTTTTACAATTTTCAAGCGAAAGCAACTTGACACAGTTGTAATCCCTTTTTAAAGGCATTCAAAGTGCATCTTTAATAGAAAACTAATATAGAAATCAATGAGTAGAAGAGAATATTGGAAGCCCAATCTTATCTACAAGCAATAAAAAATTTCTTCAAAATTTCATTCATCGAAATAACCAATTAACTCCAAATAGATTACCCAAAGTGTGGCTTGATTCGAATGGTTACAAACCCAAATTTCAGTAACTATGTAACAATTCCAAAAGAGTTTCAAGGCCTTAATACCTATCAAAACGTCCAAATATTGTTAACTTTAGTGGACAGTGGCTTCAATCCTTTGAAATCTTTTAATTGAACATCAAAATTGAAAGGAAAAAAAAAAACCCTCAATTATGACCAATACTTCAATGGGTAACAAAGAACTATTAATACTAACCTCCAAACTTACCAAAACCTTACTAAGATCGATCTCAAACCTATTGGATAGCAACTCAACTCCTTCCAACACTTCAAAATCCATCTCACCATCAAACATTCAAACAAGCAAATCATTATAGAAGATGCTACAATTCTTCATGGCTAACTCCTTGCTTAAAAAACCTTGAAGAACCTTGAATTGAGCCTAAAGCAAACATTAGAATTTAGTTCCAGTCCTAAAATATAGCCCAAATCACAAATTCATACCAATACATCCAAAACACTTATCCGAAGTGTTTGCTCGAATCGACGCTTCATTCGAGCCCCAAACAGGAAATTCAATACAAATACAAGTCAATTTGAGGAGTCTCAACCCAAATCTAAAACCCAACCAAACATTAAACGCATGCCAGACTAATGGGTATAACAAAATAAAAAGAACATCCTAACCTCACCAAAAGGAATCCAACTTACCCAAAATTTCACCCAACTCCACGATTCGACAAAAATCCCAAGGAACAACGACGATTGAGGAAGAAAATAGTGGATCCGATGGAGGACTGACCGGATCTAGAATAGGGGCAGCGTGGCTGTACGGAAAACGGTGTCTGGCACGAGATTGAGCGACTCCAAATAGGGGCATCGCAATGGCTAGGGAGCGAGTGGCAGCGTCTGGTCAGTGCGAACGGCGGCCGGCAAATGCTCCTTCCGGCTTGGGCGAAGGAAACAAGTGGCAGCGTTTGGTCACGCAAAAGGTTGGGCTCGATGACGACAAACAACTTCGGTTGGACACTGGAGGGCGGTGGCTGAGGAAGGAGATGGTCGGCTACCGATGATGAAGAGAGGGAGAGTCGGCTTGGGCTGGTGGGGCCTGGAAAGAGAGGGTTCCGGAGGGGGGAGGGGAGGGGTTGCGAGAGAGAAAACAAGGAAGGGCTTTTAACCCTTTTACATGTTTAAAATAATAAGTCAATTATTTTTTATATTTTACTTGACACAAAAAACATGTCAAGTAATGGTTCGCGTAAAAATATTCGAAACATTCCATCAATCTCCACTTTTTTAACCCTTTTATTTGACATTTTCTTTTCTAAAAGGTCGTTACTTGACGTTTTTTTTCAAGGAAACATCAAGTATTTAAAAACTACAGGTGTCAAGTAATGTAGATTTTGTAGTAGTATTAGAGAACCAGGAGAGAGCTAGAGTGCTAGCTCAGAGGGCTCATAAGAAGCCTAAGGAGACCTCAGAGGGCCCATGGAGAAGCCTAGAGTGAGCTCAGATAGCCCATGAGTCAGAGCCTAGAGTCTGAGCTCAGATGGCCCATGAGTGAAACCTAGAATGTGAGCTTAGATGGTCCATAAGAAGCCTAGAGTGTGAGCTCAAAAGGTCCATAGGAGGAGCCTAGAGTGAGCTCAGAAGGCCTATGAGTGAGAGCCTAAAGTGACCTCAAAGGACCTATGAGGAAGCCTAGAGTGAACTTAGAAGACCCATGGGGAGCATGAGTGAGAGCCTAGAATGAGGTTAGAGAACCCATGAAGAGCCTAGAATGAGTTTAAAGAATCCATAGGGGAGTTTAGAGTGAGCTCGGATGACCCACGGGGGATCCTAGAGTGAGTTCAGAGGATCCATGGGAAAGTCTAAAATGAGCTCAGATGACCTATGAGGAACTTAGAGTGAGCTCAAAAGACCCACAAGAGAGCCTAGAATGAGCTCGGAAAACTCCTAAAGGACCTAAGAGTCACATGGAAGTCCTCTGTAAGACCCATGGAGAACTTAGCAAACTATAAAAGAACTCTGAGGACCCATCAAGTGACCTCTGCAAGACCCAGGAGGACCTTAGAAGTCCCATGGAAGATTGCATAGTGATTGAGTTTGAAACCATCCATATTCCCAACGAATGGTCCATAAAGGAACCGTTGAGGAATTAAGTGGGTGATGCACTTAGGCATCGGTTGCAATGATATAGTGTAATCGCCCAGTGAATATTAACTCAACGATTCTAAAAATTTAATAAGGGTGACTATTAGCCTGAGCATCAGTTACACATTACTATCTTATATAAACGATCAAAGTCATTGGTCAAAGGCATGTTTAAAATCTTCTACTATTTTCTACCATCAATTTACTCACACACTCAAGACTCACTTAACTGTCGGAGTGTATATTACTTGACATCACACCGATGCTCAATTACTTTTATCTTGTAGGAAATTTGACTATTTTTCTCCGAAATACAAATTTATGGTTGATTCATTTTTTTGGCATCAACATAAAAAAATAATTGATTTATTAGATATAGATTTGAATTGTCCAATACAATTTTAACCTTTCAATCTTGTATCAAGTAGACTCGTATTTTTAAAAAAAAATATATCAAATAAATCAATAGAGACTAAATTCGTAATTTAACATAGACATATAGTGAGATTTGATACTGTTGATGCCAAAAAAAAATGGATCAACCATAGATTTGTATCATGGGAGAAATAGTCCAAGTATCTGGAAGACAAAAGAAATTGAGCACCAGTATGGTGTCAAGCCGTATACACTCTGACCTCAAATCAGTCTCGACTTTGTGAGTAACTTGAAAATAGAAAATAGTATGGTATTTTAGGCATCTTCGATTAATAGCTTTGGTCGTTTGTAAATATCCCTCTTAAATTTTGTAATTGTTGAGTTAATACTCATTGGGTGGTTACACCATTACTGCAGTAGATGCTTAAGTGCTCCATCCACTCAAATTCTCAATGTTTTCTTTATGGCCTATCCATTGTGAATTTGGACAGCCTCAAAGTCCATCGCTTTGACCCCTAAATTCTCTGTGGGTCCTTTGAGCTCTCATAAACTCTCCCCATAGGTTCTCTAAACTCTCCTAAACTCTAGCATAGGTCCTCTAAGCTCTATCGTATATCCTTTGAGCCCTTTTAAGCTCTTGTCATGGGTCTTTTGAGCTATTCTAGACTCTCCTCTCATGAGGGGCTCTCCTAAGGATCCTCTGAGCTCCTTTACCTCTAGGTCCTCTTATTGGTCCTCTAAATTCATCTAAGCTTTTCCCATTGATCTTTTGAGCTCCATTTGGCCCCCTTATAGGTTCTTTAAGCTCTCCTAGACTCTCCATGGGGTTCATAGGCTTCCTATATCTCTAGACTCACTTATTCTGCCTATGTTGGTGAATCAATCCTATCATATACCAAAACACACCCTTAATTTTAAATAATCAATAAAAAGTTGTATCTCTTTCTTTTGAAATTGGGAAAAAGGAAAAAGAAAAAGGTAAATTCCCAATGGCCACACCTTACTTAAATTTTAAGGACACGTGCCATTGCCTCTCTCGAGCCTGTCACAAAGATTACGAGCAGCACCCACTCCAAAACCTCTCCACATAGAATTTCTTAATACCCTTTTCTTTTTCTTTTTATATATTTTTCTCTCTAGGCTTTAACACAAATTTATTTTTCTTAATTTAATAACATTACACTTGATCCAATCAGAGAAGACCACGTGGTCAAATGCTATCCTTCGAGGAAAAAGAAGATAGCTTTTTGTTAATATAAAATGAATATTTAGACTAATTAAAATTTAAAAAAAAAAAGAAAAAAGAAAAAAAAAAAGAGAGTAAATGGCTTTGGGGGGTGTTTGGTTTGCGATTGGGAATGAGATTAAATTAATATTATCTCCTTTTTTACCGGCAACAGAGGCTGCATTGATTTTCGAGGACAACCATGTTTCCCACACCTTTTTTTTTTCTTTTTATTATTATTTTTTTAATTTTCCTTCTTTTCCTCTTAATTATTTAATTATTTTGCTTTATTTATATAAATTTGCACATTATATTGGTATCTTGGTGGGAGACATTACCTTTGGATTTCATTTGATCCTAGGATATTTTGATTTTCATTCCTTCATTCTCTCTTAGAATGTCTACTTAACAATTATATATATATATATATATATATTCAATTTACAAGTGGATGTAATGATAAAATCACAAAGACACATGAGAGAGATTTTTTTTTCCTTTGAGAGTGAAAAAAATTATTAAGCCTTATGGGCAGAAAAAGAATACAAATTCTCCTCAATTATTTGAAGAAAACACTCTAGGAAGTTTAAGCATGAGAGAGATTTTAATCTATAAATTTATATGTTTGTATCGTATATGACATTGACCTATTCATAATATTTTGTTTTAATTTTAGGAATCTATTACATAAAAAATTAAAAAGTTAAAGATAAAATCAATAAACATAGAATAAGGTAGTAATTGACATATACTATTTTTCGACACAAATTATAAAACGAAAGGATAATGAAAGTGTGAGATGTCAATCTAATGTCTAATTAATTAATTAAGCTGATTTAAGGCCGTATAAATGAAAAGATTATGATAAAATGGAGTGAAGGTGGGAAGATAAGAGGCACATCATTGCTGTACGGACATGAGGCTAATTATGATTATTTAAAAATATATATAAAAGAAGATTTAATTAAGTGCTTAATTCTATGAAGCACTTGGTCCAAGAAAATCAACGAGATCTCCAACAAATATGAGACTTTTTCTGTGGGTAGAGAAAAGAATGATGACTTCCCTTCATGATGTTCATAGTATGGATGTTCACAAGAAGTACTGAGAGAAGATGGGAAGGTTTTCGTCTGAGTTCTGTGAAATTCTCCATTAAATTCTATTTTTCTGGTAATCGATACATAAAAATTTAAAATAATTGTCAAATTGAGTTTAACTCAACGGTAATTAACATAACTTTCTTCTTCTGGAGATTGAATACTCGATCTTCCATTTTTACAGTTGACGTTATACTATAAAAAGAGTTTAAAAGTATCTAATTATATCTAATTGTTTATATAATATCTCATAAGTCATTTAGTAATAACACTTCAAATTTCATAATTATCCACCATAATCACAAATGATTCAAACGTAATCACATGTATATCTTAGATCTTATTCTTACATTTTCTTCAATTGTTTTTTCTTTTTTCCAACTCAACAATGCATAAGGGACGGAGATGAAAGATATCAAATTAACTAGGCTTAAAATGATAATAGAGATGTTATGTTTAATGAACTATGATCGAATTGGATATTATTTTATCATGTAAAAATTAGATGTTACCTTATTAATTTTTTAGTTCAATAATTAGAAGGTGGAAATTGACAATCAACTTTTAAAGTGGTAATTGATATTTTTTTTTATTGAATTTATGCTACCGATCGATTTGCTAGCGTGTTACCTTCTTATTATTTGAAAGAGAAGTAATATATATTTTTCTTTTCACAGTAAAACTATTATATCTAACATGCCGTTGCCACATTAACATTTGGCAGAAATAGTTCATTATAATAGTCAACATATCAAGGGTTCATAGATTATGACTCTCACTCTATAATGCTAAAGTGATACTAAAACGAATATAACTTCAATGTCATTATTAATTTATCGTATAGTTTGAGCAGCACAAGTAATATTTTTCACAGAGAATAATTGTCTGAAGGTCGTAAAAAAAAAGAAAGGAAGACCAACAGGTCAAAACAAACCTAATTTGGTGGCAACTGACATACAAAATTTAATTAAACGTGAATGGTTTGAATTTATTATAATCTATAAGAAAGAAGCTTGGCATTTGATCAAAACCACTAGCAATTTTGACGTATTCTTCTCTCATCTTGCATTAATGGATGTACATTTATTGCTATAATTATCACCCTTTGAATTACATTGTTATTTTAACAATTATAACTTCTTTGTGTGGTAGCATAATTTAACTAATTGAAAGACTTTGTAGGAGAGGAATAATTGGTGTAGTCCTGCATTCATTGCCATGATTTTCCATTGTAACAAGAAACTATTAGAGGAGGAAGTGCATCGAGACATCTAAATTAGATTGATACATTCTTAACACCCAAATCTGTAGTGATGTCTTCTATTAAAAGAGAGAGAGTTACTGTGTACAACGAGCTAGAAGACAACTCAAACCAAAAGAGAAAGAAGAGAGTAGACAAGGTTAGAGAAAAGCCTTCCAGTTTAGTACAATAGTAGAAACATTATAATTACAAAATAAAGGTGATTTAGTACTCCAAATGGCCGTCATCAAATAATATGTCATCTCATAAATGATTATGATGTGTTTCAACTACTCGGAACGTTCTTCTATTTCTTTCAAGCCATAAGTGCAAAAGGGTCACAGCAATAATGTTACTTCAAATGATCCTAGGTTTTGAATTCATCTTGAGCTTCAAGAGATGATCAAATAAGGAGAATAGGATTGGGTAAATTGAACGGTAGCCCCATGGCACAGACGCTCCCATATGGTATAGGAGTGATTGCAGGTAATAAGTGAATGTTCCATCGATTCTAGGCTATTCTTGCATAAAGTACACCCATTTGGATACATAGGTTTCTCAATTGATATTTTTCCAAGGTGTTAAGACCACTTCGAAGAATACTCCATAGGAAGAATTCGCACTTTTTGAACATTAAACTAGTCCACGAAAGAAGAATTACCATAAATTTTCTTCAATCACAAAAGAAAAAATAAATTATCATGTGTCAACTTGTGATTAGAGATTCATAAATGAATTGTAGAAAGATAGATAAAATCTAAGATAGACTAAATATTTTTCTTTATCTACAAATATTCAAAATCCTTGAGAATAATTTTTTTTTTTTTTCTAAAAAAATTGGTTGACATAACAGTTTAAAATAATTTAAATAATTACGTCTATGATAAATATTTGCATGGGGGCATGAGGAGCTGCGTTTTAACGAATAAGAATACCAAAGTAGTACAGAGAAATATTATGGGAAAAAAAGAGAGACTCTTTCTAATCCTTAGGCTTTTGTGCATGTTTTCATTTCATCTCACTCTTATTATTTTTTAATATTCAATTTTCGATTCATCCCTAAATTTAAAAATGTTATATTTTTACTTCAAATTTTTAGTTTAATTTTCGTTTCATTTCTAAGTTTCAATAATTTATACTTACTCTCAAATTTTTGTTAATGTCACTTCTAGTGTCTTTGGTGTTTGATCTCTAAGTTTCAACAATTTACACTTGAAACATGTTGAGATTATCTTAGGCAACATCCAAATCCCACAAGTCGGGCCTAAGTCCAAGAAAATTGAGAGGTGGCATGAAGAGACACGTGTCCCAAAAGAAAAAAAATCAGAAACTCGAGTTTTAAAGCAATCAAACAAGCTGAAGGAAATATTTTAATCTAGAAATAATCGAGCTGAACTCTGGTCTGACGCTCTGCAACTTCAAGGGTCGAGATTGACATTGCCTCTACAATCTCAAGGGTGTAATCTTCTTGACATTGTCTGTGTTACAGGTAGTCACAGGCGAGTGTTAGAGGAAAGGCATTATAAAGTCATATTCGACAACTTTTGAGAGGAGAAACAAGTAAATTCTAAAAGAGAACCCTAACCTTACTTTCAGTCTTTGTACTTAGTTAAACTATTCATTCCTATATTAACTAACATCGAAGTGTAGTCAATTCAACACCACATCGATACGAGTAATCTTACCAAGATTAGTTTGACGATGGAATGTGTGCGAATTTTTTGTGCAACAAAATTTATTATGGACTAAACAGAAATTACGAGACTGAAAAACTTTGGAGCAAAATGAATATATATTTTTTCCAATATTAAATTAGCATTGTGTAGCACGGCATATCGCCACAAGATTTCATATATTAATTAGGTTATTGTGGGAAAAAGCAAATAATAATGGTGTTATAAAATTCCGATCCTACCACCGCCCACATCACCATATCCTCAAAATTGTGTTACATTTATATTCTCCAAAATAATATTCTGTGGAAAATTAATTAAATGATTAAAGTATGAAAAATTATTTGAGGAAGGTCAGAGAATTAGATATATATCCCATCATGTTGAAATGAATAATTTGTATGGTTTTAAATTTGGTTGGACGATAAATTTAGATCACATCATTAAACAATATTTGGGTTTATTTTGAGTTGCATCTATTTTTATATAATCCATTTCAATCACATAAAAAAAATTAAAATATTTAAAACATATAGGAAGAAAAAAAAAATTCAGGTAATAAATTGTAGTTGAATAATTAGATACGCGACCTAAGATGTACCAAAATTATATTTTCCTTTTTAAAAGGATAGAAGTTTGAAATTTAATTTAAAAAGAATAAGTAGAGGACATTAAATTAAATTTTGAATGGGCACCACTATTAGAACACAACAATGATGCAGAACTATATTAGTAAAGTTTATGCATCAGCAATAATAAATATGCAAGTATTTTTTGTAGCAATTTGGAAACAACTAAAAATTGACCTCAACCAAAACTTTTATTAATAATAATAACAAAATCATGTCTTTCACCTATTATTAGACAGTAACTCCTTTCTACTTGGTAAGTTAATTTCTCATATTAAATTATAAATTTGATTTAGTTAGAATTTGAAAAGTTAAAAATTTATGGTGATTTTCAAAACTAGAAAAATAAGAAAAACTATTTATACAAAATATAGTAATGTTATGTTTGGAATTATTGTAGCTTTTAAAATAATTGTTAACCGTTGTATTTTTAGAAAATCAGCCGTGAAAAGAACTAAAACAGTGTTGGATAAATTTCAGCTTAAATTTGAAAATATAGATTGAAGTGTTTGATAATAAATACAAAAACATCCTACTTTAGATATAATAACTAAAATAGTCTAATCATCATTTTTTTTGTAATTTAAATTCTAAATAAGTTTTAATATGATGAATTTGGTTTGTTATAGGTTAATTTTTAAATATTGAAGAAAATATTTTTATTTTAAAAAATATCAATATGGTATACTTTTTTCAAAAAAAATGATGCATTTAACTCATAAAAATAGAAAACATATTTGATTAGATGAGAAATATATAAATATATATAAAAAAAATCTTTTAGTATAAAATTGAAAACTAAATGTTAACTAAAAATTCTAGAATCTAAAAGCTGATAAGATAGCTTTTTAAAGTAAACATGAAATTAACATGTTTTTTAGAGTGATTTTAACTAATTTAATTTAAATTTGTTTTACCAAACATGTTAAGATTTTTTTTCCAAATGGCTTTTTAACACAACTAATGTAATGCCAAATATAGCCTTAATCATCTTCCCCCTTCTCCTTCTTCTTCTTCTTCTCATGCCCAACCGTCGATCCACTACCATTTGGACTTACATCGAAAATCTGATTGTATGTCGCCATCAGTGAGTCAATTTTTCTCTCTCTACCTGATTCACCCTCTCTCTTATTCTATCTCTTAGATTCATGTAGTCCAATCCTCGTGTTGCTGTCTTATGCCGCTAGCGTTAGAGTTCGTCAAATTTTTGGTGTTAGGGGTAAGATTATTTTGGCATTTTGGATTAATTTTGTTTGGTTCTTAAACTCCCATCTAGTTTTGTGTTAAAATTGATTTAGCCATGAACTTGGATGCTAGATTTGAGTTTTGTTGCTTTTAGATAGTTGTGATAAATATTGTTATTAATGTCTATCACAGATAGATGCTGATGGAGTAATGATACAAGTTTATAACTGATAAACACGAATAGAAGTCTATCAATGTCTATCAGTGATAGAAACTAATATAAGTCTATCATTGATACTATAGTGATAGAAACTGATACAGATTAATCACTGATTGATGCTGATAGTAGTCTATCAGTGTTTATAACTGATAAATGTTGATAAAAGTCTATTAATGTCTATCACTGTTTTTTCTATTGATGTACATAGTTCAACATTTTTTCTATTTGTGAAAATTTTTTAAAATTTAATTCCTATCATTTTAAAGAGTAGTTTGATTAAATTTCATAAATGTTTAATTTTATTTTTTTTAAAACTATATAGACCAACATATGTCCCTAGTTCTTAGATTAAATTATATGTAGGTTTGACCACCCATAAGGTTAAATTATATATTATTCACAAGCTTGGTTCTACAAAAATATATATATATATATATACTTAATAATAATAATAATAATAATAAAGGTTTCGTTCACAATATTTATTTGGTCCTTACAATTTTAAATTTCTTTTAATAAGTCTATAGATCTTTCAATTCTTTCGTTTTTGTCTGTAAAATTATTGTTACAGTTCATGTAAACCCTATTAATTACGTGGCAGGCTTTTTGGTCATATATTTAAAGAAATTGGTGGCGTAATCATAGTTAAATAAATAGAGTTTAATATATTAACGAGTATTATTGGATACTATAGATGTAAAAATTAAGCGTTTATAACTTGTTACAATCTTGGTTAATTAATTATTAGTATTTGAAGTTTGAACTGAAGTTTCTGTTTAGCTATTTGGTTATAATCTTAAATTTTTAATTTTATGTAAAAATCTATTTTTAATTTTGAATAAACATTCTTAAACTTTTAATTTTATATTTAATAGAGGTTTGAAATTTTTAAATTTCTAAAACATTAGTTTTGGATTTTATTTATCTCTAATGAAATTCTGAAACTATCAATTTTTTTGTCTATTGATGAAATTTAAAAAAATCGAAAAGTTAGGAATTAAATTTATAACATTCAAAAACTAAATAGGCTCAGACTTTAAAATTTAGGTGCTTAATTTGTAATTTAATATAAATATATATGAACACATACATTTAAAATACATCATTTTTAGAATTTAAGAACTTATTTGAAACTTTTCAAACACAAATAGATAAAATAGATAACATTAAAAAAAAATTGTGGAATTATAATTTAAACACAAAAAGTGAGTTCCTCATTCAGCGAGTTGTTGCAAGTTTTGCATTGATGCATCTTGAAGCGAGTCGAAAGGTAGAGGGTACATCACGTGGATTATTTGAGCCACTCGTGGGTTGTAGGTTGGGACAGGCTTCAAGGTGGTGCACAAAAAATGGTCGGTCAAAGAGTTTGTAGGCTTGACAAATTTTAGAATGTCTAAGAAGTATCAAAAACAAATTTTAAGTGTGTTTATCCCTTGAGTGGTTGAGACAGATTCTTTGGAGTTCATCAAAATTCTTAATAGCAATTGTTTGGATCTATCTGAGACGTCAAATGTTGTTGGGATAGTATTTTCCTTGTCCCTCAGATAAATGTTTATTAGGTTTTCTTTATGAACAAGGCTTGCAATAGTGTTGACATGGTCTGGTGGTCTGGCTTCCTCGTAATATTTTTTTGTAGTATCTCTTCTCCTAACGAAGGATCAAAAGAGTTTTTTTGAGACGTTTGGTTTTGGATAGTGTTCCTTAGCTTATCCGAAGATGGTATTATTTGTATTTAAGTTTGCTCTTGATTTAATTTACTTGTTCCTTTAAAAAAAATAAATAAAAAGTTAAATTGTCAAATGAATTTTGAATCACCTCTATTGGCTACTATGTTCAAACGTTAAAGACCTAGCAACATTGATACAGGTTAGCGATAAATTGATATTTACTCTTTTTTTCGAGGTGGAAGGTTCTCATCGTCATTATGCCTTTTTGTACTAAAAAAAATGTTAAAAGTGAAAAAAGGCATTAAATTTATCATTTAATCTACTTAAAGTATTGTTTATTTACTCAATCTTCTAATTCTAAATCTACATTTATAGAATTAAATTATTGCTTTAAATAAAATTGAAGGCTTTACACCAAAAAAAAAAAATTAAATTGATTATATTAACTAAAAAAAAATGATTAAGCTAGCCTTTTATGCTAAATTACACATCTTGTTCCATCATGTTAAAATGGTTTCCTGTCCTATTTTGAAAATATAGGATATAATCCTTCAAACTTAATAAAGTTATAATTACATCTTGTTTCCATTAGATGGATGAATTGGAAAGTGATCAAACCATATAATTGCTTATTTGCTTACTCAATTACCTAACCAATCATTCTCTCAAGTTTAATCTATTCCAAAATGTTAAATTTAGTACAATAATTATAACTTACTTCCATATTGGTTCATGTTTAATTTGTCGAATGGATTCATATACCACTTTACATCATTGTGTGATTTTAAAATTGTTAAAATCACTTCTTTATATTCAAAACCATTTTGAACATGTCTTTGTTTGCACAAAATTAATTTAATATTTACTTTTACACTTTTAAATATAAAATTCATATTGTCCAAATTGATTTTGAATGATTTACTCCATGTGTAGGAGTGATTTTGAAATTGTTACAATCACTTTTGTTTTGTTCAAAGTCACTTGGAGACACTCCTTTATTCACTCAAGATTAATTTAATGTTTTTACACTTTTGACTATAATTTTCATATCATCCAAAATGAGTTTTGAATGAGTAAAGCATGTTTCAAAGTGATTTTTAAAATGACAAATTAAATGATTTTAACAATTTTAAAATCACTACAAACATATCGTAAAAGCATGTTTTGAAGTAATTTAAAAATGACAAATGATTTTTGACAATTTCATCATCACTCCAAAACATGTCATAAATTAAAAACATGTATATTAGAAATGTATTAGTCAATTTGTATTAACAAATTGATTATAAAGATAAAACATAATTGAGAAAAAAAAATAAATTTTTGGTCCTTAGCTTTTAGTCCTAGTTTCAATTTAGTTCTGAGATTTCAAAATATTACAACTTTACCTTGACATATGAATTTTGCTTCGATTTGATCCCAATAATTTCAAAATTTACACTTTTAACCTCGATTATTCACTAAATATTAATTTTTCGTCTTCAGTGTTAATTTATGTTAATAAATTAAAAATCATTAAAAAAATTATAATTAATTAAGTTTCACTATTTTTATCACTTTTAAATTAAAATTAAAATTTCACTCATAATTATTTTTAATTGATTAATAGAAATTGATGTTAATGAATGAAAGTGAGTATTTAATGAAAAATTGAGGTTAAAAATGTAAAATCTTGAAACTTAGAGACCAAATTGATACAAAATTCAAACATCAAAGATAAAATTATAACATTTTTTGTACTTAGGGACTAATGCTCCATTTGGAATTGCGCTTGCAATCATAAAAAGTGATTATAGAAAAATCACAACTACCTACCTTATTTGTAAAATGTATTATTTGTTAATCTAATCAAATCAATTTCTAATTTTAACTAAAGTGTGAAAGCTAATAGATGCGAGTTTTTAGATTTAGCTTCCTTAAGAATTTGCTAACTTCTTAACCATTTAACTAAATATATTATAATAATATTCTTTTATATTAATGTATTTTGTTATATATATTTTTAAATGTTAATTAATTATTTCTTATAAGAATTATTTTTTAATCATCTGCCAAAAAATATATTTTTAAAAAAAACTTTTATCAAACTATTTAGATTAAATAAAATTAGTTGAAATTTAAATCACGGACATTTTTAAATAAATTATAAATTAATTATCTACACAAAAAATATTTGAAATAATAACTCTAATTTGATTCATATAACTAAATTACATAAATTTAGTATTACTTTACCAAACACCATGGTTAGTTTTTTCTAATTTAGATTCAATTTATCAAATATTATTTTATTTTTTTCACATCTGATTCTTTTAAAAGTACAACTATCGACAATTATTTTTAAAGCTACAATAATTTCTAACGTAGCCTCAGTTGAAACAAAACTCAAAACTTAACCTAATAAAAACTAGAATCAAAATCTAGAAACTAAAATATATTTTTCTCCAACATAATTTAAAGTCAAGGACCTAAACACACACAATCATATCGTGAATACTTTTAACTTTCAAATTTAACATAGTTTTCATATACTTTAGCCAAAATTTAATCACTTTTATACATAAAAAAACAATAAACGTAAAACAAAAATAATTTTTTTAAAAAAAATTGTTGGAATGAAATATGCTAAATATATGTTTTAGCCCTTAATATTTTGTTGTTTTTCCAAATTGAGGTCTATTGTTTAGATTATTTCAATTTAATCTCTTGGCATCAATAAATATCGAAAGTGACAAATGAAAAAGCTACATGATATAACGTTGAGTGAATAAACGTGTTTTTGAAGGAAAGAATGTTTTATAAGAGAACCATTTGATTTTTATTTTCGATTTTTCAAAATTAAATTTATAAACACTATTTATGGTTTCTTTGGTTTACTTTCTTCAATTTTTTTAAATTCATGACAAATTTTGAAATTTCAAAAAGGTTATTGTTAAGACATTTTTTTTCTTTTTTAATATTTTGCTAAAAATACAAATGACACTTTTTAAGAAATATGAATATAATTGTTAATAAACTGTCAAAAAACAAAATCAACTTTAAAATTTTAAAAAGAGATTGAGTTCCAACCATTTGATAACCCATTTGGTTCTTTTAATAGGTTTTTACCACCAACATTGAATTGACTTAAGAAAAAAAAAATTTAAAAACTCATTTTTATTTAAACACTTTTGTTAAAAATTGATTAAAATAGACTTGAAAAACTATTTTGAGTGGTATTCAAATACTATAATTTCTTCTAAAATGACATTTTTTAAATTAAACACTTGAAAATGTAATACAAACACATCCTTAGTCTCACTAAGTTTTTATGTTTTATTATCTATCTTCCACTAATGTTTAAAAAGAAATCAAATCAGTTTTAAAAACTAGAAGCAAAGTTGTAATAGACAGTAAAATAAGGAGTAAAATAAATAGAAAAAATCTTAAAATATATCACTCTTTAAAATATCTGCAAATATAGAAGTGTTGACTAGTCAAGTTTTTAATTTTTTCTAATTTTCAATTTTGCTCTCCCTTATCTTGTCTTATTGCACACATTCTTTTTCCTTTTCTTTTTTTTCTTTCTTTTCTTCAAACTTTAAGTCTTTCTTTTTTTTCCCCTTTCATTTCTCTAGTTTTTGCTTCCTCTTTTTTTTATTTTTTTATTTTCTTTTATTTATCTGTTTTGCTTCTTCCTTTTTTTAAAAAAAATTTCTTTTCTTTATTTGTTTTTGCTTCTTCCTTTTTTTTCATAAGACTTATGAGATTGAGTTTCGTAGCCAAGACTTGAAGTATCCAATTCATAAGTGACTTGACACCAACAAGACAATCATCAAGTTTGATTATTATAACTAAAATATAATAATTTGAAAAATATAAATATAAATATAAATAGAAAAGTGAAAACAGATTTGAAAAAAACTAATTTTCTAGTCCACAAATTTGCACCATTTTTAGAAACATTTCTTAAAAGTTTGAAGTAAGAAACGATAATAGTTATTAAACAAGTTTATGTCTCAAAAAATGAGAAATGCAAACGATATTAGACAGGTCAATAGTTTTTTTTTTCTTTTTATAGGATTTTAAGAGTATGATGTCTATCACAAATTAACTTGAAAAATGGCATATATGGCCCAAAATGAAGGACACAAATTAAAGTATAATTGTATTTGTGTACCATAATATTTGTTTATAAAATTAAATGAAAGAGAAGGGTTTGGTTTGGTTATTCATTGTTTTCATGGAAGTGCCCTTGAGAGCTATCGAAAAGAAAATGGACAATGTTTGTAAATGACAAGGAAATGGACAATAAGATGGTTAGTAGTTATCATTGATAGAAGCTACCACTGATAGTATGTTATCGGTGATAGAAGTCATCACTGATAACATGTTATCGGTGATAGAGAGCTATAGTTGATAGCATTATATCAATGAGATTATTTATAGGCATGATATCAGTAAGATCATCTTAGCAGTGAAAGAAGTTATCACTGATAACCACGATGTGATTGATATTAGTGATATCGGTGATAGAAATTAGGTGAAATCTTTATAGAGAGTTTCTTTGAAAGTTCATAACTAGTTATAGAAGTCTATCATTGCTAGCCTTAAGTGTTAATATTTCAAGATTGATTCTAATTGATAAAAATCTATCAGTGATAGCGACTGATAGCTTCTATCAATGATAACCACAGTAGAAGATTATTAATTATAGCTACTATGTTAATCTTCCAAAGTTGATAGTCATTTATGAAAGCCTATAAGTGATAACCACTAGTTTCCATCACTGGTATAGCTCAAGCTTTCAAAGTTGGTTTCCTTTCAATGTTGATAACTACTTATAAAAGTCTTAGCCACTGATGACCTTAACTATTAACATTTCAAGGTTGATTTAAATTAATAAAAGTGTATCATTGATAGCCACGGATAACTAATAGCAAACTAAAAGCTAATATTTCAATAATGTATTAATATTTTTCAAATTAAAAGATACAACTGATAGCAACTATCAGTGGCTATCACTAATAGCTGCTACCAGTGATAGCTTTTAATTTGAGAAAATCGAGAAGAAACGAGCAAAATGGTGGCTAGGCGTGGGTTTTTTTAGTCTTTTACCAGTTTTTGTTCTATATATGCAATTATTTTATCCTTGTACTACATATTCTATTGGATTTGAATTCTATTTTATGCAACTAGCCCAAGAAAAAAAAATGTTTTTCAAAAAACTCATTTTTATTTAAACACTTTTGATAAAAATTGATTAAAATACATTTAAAAAGCTATTTTGAGTGATTATCAAACACTCTAATTTTTTTCTAAAATGACTTATTTTCTAAAATAAACACTTAATAATGTAATCCAAACACACCCCTAGTCTCACTTATAAGTTTCTATATTTTGTTATCTATTTTCTACTCATGTTCTAAAAAAAATCAAGTGAGTTTTAAAAACTAAAAGCAAAGTTGTTGTTGTTGGTGCGCTTGTTAATCCCTCTTACCTCTCATACATGGTTAAAAAAAAAGTTATTTGTTTTTACCACTTGAATATAAATTGAATTATTTGTTGAAAATCATAATTAAAAAACAGCGATATTTTGATGCATCATAATATGTTTTTATAATAAAATTAGAATGAAATAAACATAAATTTTAAAATAGAAAACTAATTGTTTTCTAATAGGAACAAAATATATATATGTATATTTTAACAATGTATATGTAGTGAAGAGATTGAAACTTCAATCTCAAAGTTGATAGTACATATTTATTTTAGTTGAGCTATCAACATGTTAACGAGGCATTAATCGATTATCCTAACAAAAGTTATTTGTCAATCAATTATATTCTCCTAGGAGAAGTACATTGAAAAATGTTAAAAGTAAAAGTAAAAATAAAAATAAAAAGAAAAAAGAAACTGTCTACAAAATCAGAAACGTAGACAGTATCCCCATCCCAATTCCACTCCATTGAAGTGCTTTGTGTTTTGTTCTACAATCTCTGAGAATTAGTGAAATTGAAGGAAGAAGAAGAGGAAGAAACTTAATTTAAAGCAAATTCTCTACTCACCAGCCTTGCCTTTTCACCAAGGGTCACTTTGAATTTCGAGCTATCTTTTCCTCCTCATTCTTCTTCTTCTTCTTCTTCTTCTTCTTCTTCTTCTTCTTCTTCTTCTTCTTCTTTAAACTCCAACTAAATAAACCAACTAATCCCTCTTGTTTTCATCTCCATCCACATTCTTTTCATATAAATCCTCTCTACAAACTGATTTTCTCACAACCCCTTTTCATCTTCCTCCTTCAATTCATACACAGAATCAAGATGACCCAGAAAAGCTCAGTAGGAAGATCAGGTATTCCATAAAATATATATATATATATATATATATATGTATACCATTGATTATTGTACATGGTGTTCATTTCAACTCTAGTTTTCAAACCCAAAGAGAGAGAGAAAAACGCTAGGTAAAATTGAATGTACTTTTGCGAGGATATGGGTAATATATCTTATAATGAACAAAGAAAAGTATTGTCTCATTTTATGGGCAGAGAGAGGGTCTTAAATGCTAATGTCTGTCTGAGTATTAGACCTTAAAGAGCTCAGAGAGGTCAGATAAAAGGCATATGATAAGCAGAGATTTGGGTTTTGATTTTAAAAAGTAGTTTCAGTTTATGAATTAATGAGAATTCTAGGTATTTGGGGGAGTTTAAAACGAGCTTAATCAGAGTTTTATTGTAATCTGGGTTTTTTTTTCTAAAAGACAAAATTTATGGGTTTTTTGCAGAGAGGGGAAATGGTTGAAGGGTAAGAGAGAAGAAAAAGAAAAAGAGAAGGAGACAGAAAAATTTAAGGTGGACTTTGCTTTTGGAAGAAAGGGAAGAAGAAAAAGGCTTAAACGATAGCTTTCGTTCCTGACTTGGAATGTGATATATCGAAGGAGAGAAAAAGGGCTTTTTATCACTACACAGCCAAAGTACTGTGTGAGTTATCATCATCGATATGTATAGGACAGTAACCCCACCTGCACTCCATTCAACCTCCTTCTTCTTTTAAAGTTTAACTCAGAAACCCCATTTTCTCTTTTTCTCTCTCTCTTAGAGTTAAAAAAAAAAAAAAGTATCAAGGGAATCCACTGTGTTGTAACTTGTAACCATAGGTCAAAAAAGGGTATTGTGTTTGTATAATTAGTCTTTGTTTCAGAAAAGGAATGAAAGTGGTATGGAGGTGGTGGATATTCAAGAACAAGCCTGTAGGTTTCCACGAATTGGAAATGGTAGAAATGATTCCAACAAGTTAGGGCAAAAGGGGATTTCACAATACTCCCCAGATGATGAAGAAGACAAAGAATTTTCGAAAAGGGTTGCTGTGGTTGCTTCTGCTACTGTTAATCCCGCCGGACGAGTTGAACCAGGTGGAATCGGCGGAGTTGGTGGAGGCGGTCTTCGTGGATGGCACCACTCGTCTCGTATTATTAGGGTTGCTAGAGCTTCTGGTGGCAAAGATCGACACAGTAAAGTTTGGACATCGAAAGGGCTTCGAGATCGACGGGTTCGGCTTTCCGTCGCCACCGCGATTCAGTTCTACGATCTTCAAGATCGGCTTGGTTTCGAACAGCCCAGTAAAGCCGTTGAGTGGTTGATCGAAGCAGCTTCTGACGCCATCGCTGAGCTTCCATCGCTGAATGGCTCTTTTCCTGAAACTCCCAGGCAACTCAGCCATGAGAAAATGGGTAGTGATGGGACCGACCAAGGGTTGGATTCACCAGAAGTGGAGCTCGACGGCGACCCCAAGAAACACCAACAGAATCAGCGGCAGCAACTTTCATTGGCGAGGTCTGCTTGTAGTAGCACCTCAGAGACGAGCAAGGGCTCGGGCTTGTCTCTCTCCCGCTCCGAAATCCTAGTGAATCGAGCGAAGGCACGTGACAGAGCTAGAGAGAGAACTGCGAAAGAGAAGGAAAGAGAGCAAGAATCTCGCGATACCCATTGCCTTCCCAACAACCCATCTTTCACCGAGCTTCTCACCGGTGGTATCAACAACAACGGCTCCGATAACACCACCAATCGGACGAATTCGGCCTCGCAAAACAATGTCGTGGAGCCGAATTTGTTCGACAAGGCGACGGCCATGGATTACTTAGCTTCTTCTGGGATTATAGGCCAACAACAACCGTCGTCGTCTTCATCTTCACGGCCTGGCCATAATCAATCTGCGGGATTTTCAGGACAAATCTTTTTAGGGAGTCCACACCAATTGCCGATGCCGATTCCGCCATTCAACGTCTCGGCCGCTGAAAATACCCAACAGGATCGGCTTCAACATTTCTCGTTTGTCCCAGATAATTTGAACGATTATAATCTCAACTTCACCATCTCTGCCGGCCTTTCAGCTGGTTGCAATAGGGGGACCCTTCAGTCCAATATTTCACCGTCTCTTTTGCCTTACCTCCAGAGGTTTCCTCACTTAGACGGATCAAACGTACCCTTTTTCATCGGAGCTGCGTCGCCAACGACGACGGCTCCATTACAGTTGGAAAATCACCATCAGTTGACACCAGCATTGTTTGATGGTAGCTGGCAACTCTGTTACGCTGATGGAAGCCATCATTCAGATCAAAAGGGAAAAGGAAAGAACTGATGAGTTCTCAGAAAGCACATTTCTTCTTCCACCCCATTTCCAGGTATTTCAAAAACCCATCATCTATTGTTCATCTTTAATTATTCTTTTTTCATTTTCCATCCCAATTTAATTAAACTTCATCGTCTATGATATCCTGTTCCTGTTCCTGACTTCCTGTCTGGTTCTTTTCTTCATTAATCGACATGGTTTCCTTATTGCTGGAATTCTTGACATCTTGGATTCATGTGCTGCTGTTGTGTTGTGTATGTCTGATTTGTTTTCTTGATAGTCACAAGAACACGAATTATTGGACATATACTTTTGTGGGTTTCATATATTTTAATTTTTATCCGTTGAGTTTTTGTCTATATATTATAATGAATATTACGATCCCTGCATGGATTGGTGTGAGGGTTGTTGTCCCCCACTGGCCACTCCCCATTGCGTTGTCTTGTTGGTTTCCCTTCTCTCTAGCATCATATGGTTATGTTTATGTTTATATGTCCATGACAGGTGTTAGAAGCTAGCTCCATCTAACTATGTTCATGCCATGTGTTTGTCACCGAGTGAAAAAAGCGCACTTTCACAAAAGAGGACAACTTTTTACTGTTTTCCTCTTCTTTAAATGGCTGTTTCAGTGTTTAGCTAGCTAGGGTTTCATGGGGTTTAGTGAAATGCCCTAAGCCTAATTAGATTCCTGCTAATTAGTGTTGAACCAACTAAAACGAGAGTAACTATTCCTCTGCTTTGCCCTAAGGCCTATAAATATAATATTTACCCCCTAAGGCCTGCCTATAAATATAGTATTTACCCCCTAAGGCCTATAAATATAATATTTATCTGATCAAGATAATTTTTTTTTACAAATTTATAGGTCACCTCCTTTGAAAACCTTGTACGAGAGCTATAAATTTTACCGTTGTGGTTTATGAAATACATAAATCGTATCTTTATATCTTATAATATCTTTTCAAATATCATATAGTTTATTTTAAATCTCATTTTGACGAACTACTAGGCTGGTTATTGTTTATTGTTTTTGGAATGATATATGTGGTTGATGCTGCTACATAGGGTACTTACATTTAAAACATAGGAATACAATTTGCAGATCTCATAGATCAGAGTGTAACTTGCATGTGCCTGACAAGTCAAACAGTCAACTTTGAATCCCTTCTATGCCATTGGGTTCTTATTAAGACCATAGTCTCTCACAAAGATTATGCATGCTAAGTTTAGGTGGAGAAGCCCCTGTTGGTGGCCAAAATAAGGTATCTATTAAAAGATATCAGCTAAAACCAAAAGAAGCTATGTATATAATATAAGTAGATATCAAGAAAAATTAAATGTTTTTATTAAGACCATAGTCTCTCACAAAAGAAGCCCCTATTGAGGCGATTTTCGGAAATAGAATTTTTAATATGTCTAAGTACTTTTGAAAACAAGAAAAATTAAATGTTTTATTTAGAAACATACTTAGGGAGCGTTTGAAATAAGGAGTTAGTTATTATAGTTTGGTTATAATAATTTGTGTTTGGAGTGTAGATTATTTTAGTTTGGGTTATAATAGTATGTGTTTGAAGTGTAAACTATTTTAGTTTGAGAAAGAAATAGTAAACATTGTAGCAAAAAATAAAAAAATGATGAATGTTAAATAGTAAAAACTATAGCAAATAGTAAATATTGTAGCAAATGAGAATTTTGAAATAGTACTGATTATAGTTAATTAGAGGTTTTGAAATAATATTTACTGTACCACAAGATGGTTATTATAGTCTTAGGATAATCCTTGCCTCAAACGTTCCCAATGAAATTTTATAAATATTTTTTACCATATAGTCAATATTATGATAAATTTGGACGGACCTCTTTGGATAAAATAGGGGATAGTAAAACAAATGTACTTCATAAATTCATCTTTGCCACTGTTATGCATTTGAACACACCTAGAAATGTAGAAATATAGATTTATAAGTAGGATACATATTATGGAGTTGATCGTAGCGTTGACTACGCTCAATTCATTCTTAGATGAGCGTAAGTCAGTCATATACTTGTAAGAGACTATGCTATGCACTGTACACCATTCTTCTCAACACCACCGGCTTTGGACTGTCACTATATGTAGGCAGAAACTAGTCTTTGCTATTACACCTATCATCTATCATCTGTGGCAGAGTTCAACTTAGTCTAAACTAGTAGTACAATGATAAAAGATTTTCTACCACGCATCTTGCATAAGTATTTGTGCTAGTTTATGCACACATCTATTAATCTCGTAGGATAACCTACTACATTTATGTGTCAAGAAAATTCGTAGGGTATTAAATCTCTAGATAGATGACCATCATGATTAAAAGTATTCCCTTTATGTCCTTTGTTATAGTTATGACTCTATCGACAACTAGACCAACTTATAATGTAATGGTTCTTTACAAAGAATTTTAAAACATTTAAAATTAATAGTATTTAAAAGTCATCTCAAATTTACAACCTTCTATAAATTGCTAGTCTATTTGTGATCAATACGTTAGATCTAGATGTTAGGTATCTTTTAAGTTCTCAAATTGTTTGGATGTTGTGTTTTTGGTCAGCTTTAGATGGTAATTTCTTTCAATTTGAAATGAAAAGAAAGTCGATAAACAAGTATCTTCTTGAAAGAAATAGAAATATGGACTACATATCTTTAGCTGTAACGTGCACAAGACACATGTTTGAGCATGCTAGTGTCTTACATCAACAACTTGCTTAGAATAGAAGAACATGCTTTTGACCCCCTCTCTACTTTTTTCACTTTTCATCTCACATTTTCTTCTGATTTTGGTGGTTTGACATTCAAATTTGATTATTAATTATATCCCTTTTGTGGTCAATGGAATAAATTAAATGCAAATCAGAATTCAGATAAGGAAAGTAGAGGTACACCTTTTAGGGGGAGAAGAATCAAAGTGATTTAACCTTTAAAAAGAATTCTTTTCGGTAAAAATTAAATACAGATTCTTCTCTAGGTAACTTTAGCTTTCTAAAATGAAATATAAAAACTAGAAAATTACTTAGTTTCCTTTTAACAGCATCTATTTTTGTGCATTCTATCAAATTGTTCAATCATAATTTATCATGTGACAAACTTTTCTTAATTCTTTTTTAAAATATTTTAGTTCTTTTTCTAAAATATTTTAATTCTTTTTCTATGTATGATGAGAATGAGATATATGAATATGGGTGCATCAAATATTACTCTAAAAACTAAGAGGATGGCTGAGGAAACAATTCTCTATAGTGGAGATCATTCTATTGATACCATTAGTACCCGTTTTAATCAATGATCTCTTCAGTCCTATGGAGTTGTCGGCTCTAACTTTATTCTGTTACTTTAGAAAACATTTGAGGGATCCTCAAAGAGGAAAAAAAAATATATTGAAGGATGCTTGGAAAATCAACATATTATTTCTTTTTTGTTATTAATATTATTGTACTATTATAAAGAAAATTCAATCAAACAAGGTTCTGGAGTCAAGGTCCCTGTTGGTGCCTGACTTTGGGTAAATCAACAAATCATTAACATGAATTGAAATTTAAAACATTTGACATCAAGGTCCCTAATTGGGTTTAAATAGTAGGTATAATTTCAAAATACTGATTAGCAGTTCATTTAAAGACAACAGTTGGTTGATGATGGATAATCATGTAATTAAGAACTATAAGTAAAAGATCAGGACTTCTAAAAATTTTATATGATTGAAGTTTTTACTTTTTTCTTCTTTTTTTTTTTTTTTTTTTTTTTTTTTTTGTAGTGGTGGTGGAGTTGTCAAAATCACTGTTGGGTCATCTGTGTGGTTAACTCAATGGGCTATTGGGCTTATTAAATTAAAAAGGCTATTGGGTCATATGGAAGGGATCAAATAGAGATCTAATTAAAATCTTAAAACAACCAGTAGTACCAACAAAATTTTAGAGATTGTCAAAGACTATTCATTTAATCTAATTCGTATTGCCATCTACTTTTACTTTGTTTCATTTTTCCTCTAGTTGGCACATTTTTTAAGTTCTGACTAGACATTTTCAGATGAGTGTTCATTTAATATGCTCCATAATTATCTTCTTGCTTTAACTGAAAACCAATCAAATAACCATTTCACATTCTTCTGTGATTAAAGGTTGAAAACAAGCAATCCCTCTTTTTATCTGAAGATGAAACTCGATAGAATCCTTTTCGAAATTTCTTTACTTACTGATATGATTGAAAGTTGAGTATATAATTGAGATATTATTTATTAACTTTTTGGTTTTCCCTTTTTGTAAAGGAAAGCTAAAAGTAAAATGTTTGACTTTGTGGATGTGCTTAGAGGGCCCAATTTAAAACGGCTTGAATAGTGAATAGGAGCCTGTATTTTTTCAGTAGAAAATCCTATTCTCTGATTCCTAGTTAATGGGTATACCATTCTTTCTTTTAACAGATTCAAACCTTTCCATGAGATGAAATTAACAACTCGTCAAATCTGGTGATGATCTGCATGTTAGAGAGAACAATATTTTTTGAAATATTTTGTGCATTCTGGAAATATCAGTATCCTAACAGAAAATATCTTTAATGACACAGCCTGTGATCTAAACTTGGCATTCTGTTCCAATGCTTTCAAGTCCAGTTTATGCTGAAAATTTTCACACCGAGAAACCAGTTTATAGATACCTTTTTCATAGATTTCAGTGGATGTCATTTTCCTTGGCAGGTTGTGATGCTGGAAAGATGAAGATGGAGCAACAGAGATGGCCCCGCCCATCGTGAGTCCTCCATGTTCAGATCTACACATTTTTATGGTTCTGAAACACTTGCTTTTTCTTTGCTTTATCCCATTTTGAGTTCCTTCTTCAGCTCGCATTGGTTCTTATTATGTTTTCAAGTGCTTATGTGTAATCTTCCACAAGCAAATGCATGTTTTGGTTGTAGAAAAACCATTGCCAACAGCTTCCTTTGAGGGTAATTCCTTTTGGCTTCCTAACAATCCCCCATCCCCGACAGACTTATCTTATTCTTTGATCACCTCTCCTTTTTCTTAACTCTTTTAGATGAGGAAAGTGTTTTCCAAGTTACACATTTACAGGATATGTTCCCAGGTGAGATATTCCATATAAAGATAACACGACCCCATTAAAACAGCTTAGATATATGTCTCTAGTGTAATCATTTCAAACACATTCTTTCATTTCCTCTCAAATATTTCGTCTCAACCTCCAATTCTGTTCTTATCAGGTATTTGACATTCTGCAATCCTTTTCTGTGGTTAGAAGTAGAACATAAACCAATCCTAAAACTGACATGCATCAATAATCTGATCCATGGAAGACTAAGAAAACCATCTTTAAATGCACTAGAAATCAGAAATCGGAAAGAAAGTATATGTCACCACTTCATTTTGTGCTAGGAAATGAAATAAAAACAATAGCACAGAAATAGTGATTAATTTGTAGGTTTATATACTACTTTGGCTCGTTTATGTTCATGTACTTTCAATTTTAGTTCATTTTGATCTTTATACTTTTAAAAAGTGACCATTTGAAAAGTATAAAAGTATAGGAACCAAAGATGAATTAAAGATGAAAGTGTAAGGATTAAAATGAACCTATAGGAATTAAGTAGTAATTAAACTTGATAATGAATTATAGGAAAGTAATAATGGGTGAAGAAAAAGTCAAAGGGTACAGAGGAGAGAAGGAGGGCGTGCGTTTGAGTTCAACAAAGACTTTATTTCACGTGCATTCTCAACTCTACAAAGCTAAGAAAAGAAGATATTGTTTCATGTGACAAACAGCTGCACATAACAGCTAATTCACTCATTAATTTTTGTTTATTAAATTAATTATTCTCATTATTGTTTTAATCTATTGGCTTCCAGAGATGGCCAAGTGAGACAGGGTATTGAGTTGAGAGAAATTGGTAGAGATTTAAGCAGCTAAGCCTGCATTATTTAGCCAGTAATTACATGGATAATATCCAACTATGACAGAGAAGCAAAAATATTAATAAACATGGGACGACACGTGCATATTATATCATTCTTTAATTTAAGTATTATGAAACAGAAAACCATGTTGTAATATTTAAATCTTCATTATTCATTCAAAAAATAATCTACATGTAATGTAATGATCATCTAATAAGAGAAGCAAGACATGTTTGGTTTTTTTCTCAACGGTATTGCAAAGATATTCAAATGACCAATTGTTCATAAAGGGTTAGATTCTTTTGCCAAAAGGAAAACTGGAAATTCTCAAATTGGTCAAAATTTCAAGTTGAACTAGAACATCTAAAGATACCAAGAGAGAGAGATGAGTGATTCTCAGCAATCCAATGAGTGGAAATGGGAGCACAACAAAATGTGAAAATAGGACTGGGCAAAGTTAGGAAATGCTGCACTAGTTCAATAGTTGAAACGGCATCACTAGCTTACATTCTAAACCAAGCAGCATGGAAGAGATGTGTACCGTGTGAATCGGTCCACCCCGCATTATACGGGACGTTCGAATTTGAATGAAATCGAAAAGTAAGCCTAAAATGCACCTGCTATTCACCTAATAGCCGCCCTAGAAGCTGATGGAATTTTCTCCAATCATTTTAGTGGTCAAAACATTCCAACTCATTTTCTACACTATCATGATTCATGAACAAGAAAAATGAACTACTTTCTCAAGTTGAAAGCAGTGGATAAGCCATGGACACCCCTGACCTACCAAACAAAAAACCACAAAAAAGTTGTCCCTCTTCCTTCACATTCAATAGTGAAAAATGGTGCATAGGACAGATGACATATTAGGAACAAGATAAGGTCCATCACAGACACACCAAGGCCAGTTTTTGAGTGTCACTTCTAAACCTGGGCAATGAAGGCTTTAGCTTTATCCAAGAATTTGGCACTTACAACGCAGCTTCTCATATTATGCCAATATTCCCTGTCCCACTCACATTCTACATGTAATGATATGCTCAGTTGCATCATTGCACAATAATGAGAAATAACAGTGTACAACTAGGCAAAACTTACCAATCTTTGTACACATCACCCCCTCTTGTTCAATGTGTACAAAGCCCGTTGCTTAATAATAGAGCCTTTTCCCAATTCCATTTGTTTTTCTTTCCTAGCCCTTCCCCACACTATGTTTCATAATAGAAAAAGAAAGAAACGGGAGAAAGAAAAGAAAACTCCACAGCAATTCCAGGCCAGAATGAGAATTATTCAACTAAATTTAACAAAGGGCTTACATTTATAAACTTCAAACTATATCACATGAGATCATAATGAAGTTCTTACCTACAGTATTCACATATACAGGATGGACAGAAGTTAAAGGGACTACAAACTCAAAGCTTTTACAACATCATTCTAGCTGTTTGTCTGCACTCCAAATAGCAAATGCCTGTAACAAAAACAACCAGCAGATGCATTTTCAACTATCACCTTTACCAAAAACGGTCGACCATTTGTATTATAATAATGCCAACAACGAATGAGTTTTCTTTCTTTCCTCCCTTTTTGTGCCACTCCAGTCAGAAGTTGGTTTCATTGTCTTCCAAATATCTCATCAATCAATAAGAATTTCTTCCTCATTCTCATTTTCTGAAGGTAAGCAATTTCCTCCCCCCCTTTTTGCACCATTGTTCTTCTCCATACCTGAAAACCCAAATTCTAATACAGTTAAAGTCTTGAAAGTGCCTAAACAACTACAAGAGGTGAAAATCAAAACCTTGCAAAACTCACCATTACATCAGATAACTAAAATTATTACAATAAACTCATTCATTGTACTTGAGAAACATATACAAGGAGCTTCTTTTCAAAATTAGTATCAAGTGAAGTTAGTTATGAATTACGATCACATTCAGTTAAAGGCCCAATCATTCATAATAATTGACCAGTGTATTATTGTCCTATTACAAACGGAAAGAAAATATACAATAATATTATAACTTCCATGTTCCTAAGGTTCATTTAACCCAAAAAAGAATCCAAGTGAGCATTCTACAGACCATGGGGTGGAAGCCATGGACCACAAGCAAATTTCATTGTTCATAGACATAATATAACAAAGATCTAAATCAATTGATCTAGTCATCTAACTTGGAACAAAACTAATCTTGCAAGAATCTAAGACTAGGACAATAATTGCTTGTATGCATTAAGAATTTACCTTGAATTACTAATGTGGTTTTAGAAAGAGTTCATCTCAAGGCAGTACGTTCTCCTCTTCACCAACATCTTTGCAGCAGTCCTATATGGTTCTTCAAAAGCAGTTGAAGCCCAAGAGCAATCAGAAACATCCTTTTTCGCCGCAGACTGTTCACTGGGGCGGATAGCAACTAGTGTAGCGCCCTTCAGTATCAACCCATTAGGCAATTCTAAGTGTGTGGCATACCAAAGTCTCATATTCAGAGCTGGTACAAGAGTTCTCTTAGAAGCCGAAGAAGCAGACAAGGGCTTCACTCTCAACTCCTCAAGTTGATCTTTGTTCATACAAAGCACCCCTTGTCCATCCGCATCAGTAAGAACCAAACTATCCAAAGTCTTGTGATCTGCTATTATTGGTTGCAGCAAATAGTGCCTCGCTGAAGCTGCAATAAGCGAACTAATCGTCCATACGACTCTCAATTTTAGACCTCCATTTGTATAAAAGGATTCGGGTATACTTCCGTTATCATCGCTAGCACCGCCATTGCCAATACAAAACCCCCCATCAGTCCCATTATCTTGAGCAATATCAGTCCCATTATCTTGAGCAATTGAAGGCTTAATAGAACCAGGGTGAATCACCGAAGAAGCACCCAAAATCACACAATTATCCAAAGTGGATCCGAAATCGGCTCGCCATTTCAACAATACCCCATCATCAATACCCAATTCCCCACTCGGAAGCTCGATCCGGAGGAATCGAATCTCGTTGAAATTCTTGAGAACTTGAGTTGGGGAATGATGGGTCACCCCACCTTGATCAATTTCACCATCCTCTTCGGTTCCAACCGCAAGAGAGGAGGTAGAAGAAGAAGAAGAGGAGGCCAAACTGGAAGACGGTCGTGTCTGACCCAAAAACTGGCCCAACGCTTGAAGGGGCTTAACAATGCCACCAAATACAAAGCGAAAAATATTAAAAAAAGGGCCACGAGATTTACCAGAGGAGGAAGAGGAAGAAGACGATTCATCATCGGAAATAACACAATCCACACGAACAACAACGTTTTCCACTTGAGGCACAAGACAATGAAACCTTCGAGAAACAACACAGCATCGACCAAGAGCCTTCACGTCACCGATCTTGTTGAAAATAAGAAGAAGAAGGGAATCAGGAAGACGATCAAAGTGGTCGATACAACAAGAGGTGGAAATGGAAGCGGAATTAAGAGAAAACAGAGAATCAGGTTCTGGGTAGATCTTAGATGTCAGATCTAGGCGCAAAGACGACATTATTAAAGGGGAAAACAGAGAGAAAGGCGGAAATTGAGGAAAAGAGAAGATGGGTAAGGCTGAAATCAAAAGGGTATGTAGAAAACAGAAATGGGATTTGCAGGGGAAACGGAAATGGGTATATAAAAAAGAGGGAGAACAGATCTGAGGAGAAAACAGAGGGAATTAAAACCCTAATCTTTTGGGAAGGAGAAAGGAATTGGGAGATGGGGAAAGAAGGGGTGAGAGAGAAGAAGAGAGAGATTCATAAATCCACGGGTTTGTCTTTTCAGAGAAGAGAACGACACATGAAAATGAGGGAAGAGAGAGAGAAAGAGAGTTGAATAATGAGCGTAAACAGAGGAAAAGCTGTGTTTATGAGAGACACTGTTGTCTTCTTCTCCATCTTCTTCTTGTTTTCGCCTTTTTCTTTCCCTAAAGTTTGTTCCTTTTTTTTTTTTTTTTTCCTTTTCCTTTTTTTTCTTCTTTATTTGGCGAAGAAAAGGGAAAAACATCTTCCAACTTACTTTAAACCTTAGATTTAGGATATCTTTTTTTTTTTTTTTTAATTATGTGTTTCAAATGTTTTGTTTTATGCCCTTTCATTTTTTACTTTTAGTTTTTAAAAATTAAACGTTCTAAATTTTTTATTTTATTATCTACTTTTTATTAATTTTTAAAAATTAAAAAAAATTAAAAATTAAAAAAATTATTTTCAAATAAAAGAAAATGAGTCAATTTATTAACAAATATAGTAAAATATCAATGTCTATACAATGATAGATGTATATAGTTTATCATTGAGACATTTTATTTTACTTAAAAAAATTCAGCAATTCTATCATTTAAAATAATTATCTAAAAAAAAGTAGTTTTTAAAACTTGTTTTTGTTTTTGAAATTTGGCTAAGAATTCAACTTTTGTGAATAAGAAATATGCAAATCATGGTAAGAAATTGAAATGAAACATGTTTAATATTCAAAAATAAACAAATGAAGAATAAAATTGCTACCAAACATGACTTTACTATTTATACAACAACTCATATGATTTACAATGTTAATTTATATAAGTTGATGTGACTAATTTCGTTTGAGTCAACTTATCGATTTAAAAATATAAAGAAAAAATTCAATGATAAAATTAATCTTTTTTAGAAAATTGAAATAGTTGGTTTTGATGATATCATACCTAATTAAAGTTGATACAATACAAGTGTGCTAAGAATCACGAGGGTCCGAATTCCCTACTTTTGATTGTACTAAGAAAAAGTTAAACAACTAGGATATTGAAATTATCATCAACATGTCGACATATCCATATTTTTATAGATTTGTCATCCTCAATCGATATTTTAATTTATTTAAAATAATATATAACTATTGTAAATATAATATAAATAATAAATATTTTAATTTATTTAAAATAATATATAATATTTATTTATCATTTTCTTTTCATTTTTTGCTTTTACAATTTTTTTAGAAAATATTAACTGTAATGATATATACATTGATATTCTTGTACAAATGAAATATTTTAAACTTTAGATATAACATGCTATAATTAACCATTAAATTGTTTAAATTAATAAATTTTATCTATAATTTTTTGTTTTCAAATCTTACATTAATGAAAGTAGATGTACTTGGCATTGGGATGATTTTTTGGATTTTTCTTTATATATATATATATGAAGTGGAACACTCATCTTAGAGATATTTTTAGAAACTACACTAATTAAATTATAATTTTTCTTTTAGACTAAAACAACATGGACAAACACAGAAAATCAAGCACCTCTCTCTAAAAAGGAGGGAAGAATACTATCTCGAAAAATAATTTTATTAAATTTTTGTATATTTAAACTTTAAGACTTGTATATTCGATCTTTGAAATTTTAGAATTATGAATTTAGACTCAATTTTGACTCTATTAAAACTCGTGAAGTTTCATTACACATATTTTAAATTTATATATAATAGATGATCACTTAATTTTTTTAAAAAAAAATAAATTTTCAAGGACTTTTTTTAAATACAATATATGTAGTAGGAAAACTTCAAATCTCTAACTTTAGTGGAGGTAATACATTCTAATTATCACTAAACGATGTTTACTTTGATAAATTCTTAAATGACTTATCAAATACAAAATTGAAAGTTTAAAAATCTATTAAAGACTTTTGAAAGTTTGTGAACTAAATAGACACAAATCTCAAATGTTATGAATTAAACATGTAAATTAATCTAAATAGTTCTCTTCTGAATTTTTTTTTTTTTATTTTTGAAAGTTCTAAAAATCACTTATGTTATCAAATATATATACATATACATATATATATATATATATATCCTTAAATGAGTTAAGAAAAGATAGAAAAATTATTTAAAATGATACAGATAGACACAAATAGCAGTTTATCGCATATAGATAATAAAATTGACATCTCTTAAAAATATGTATAAAACTACTTCAAATTTATATATCAATTACTGGATTATTGTTATGCTCATTTTGGCTACTTTAAATTTTGTTTTAGTTGGATTGTTTCTATTATTATTATTATTATTATTATTATTATTATTATTATTATTGATTTTTAAGTTCTAAATCAAGCTAACAATCTTTTATTATTAGTATTATTGGAAATGTTATAAAATGCAATCCTCTGACGTGTATTACCTAAATTGATTGAACTAGTAAGATTTTTTCATTTTCATTCAATTTCAATTTCCGCACCTATATATCTAAATATTATACAAAAATGTTAAATCTTTCTCTCACCAAATTATGTTAACTTTCTTTTTTTGGCAAAAGAAAATAGATACAAGCAACCAATCGTTTATAAATTATACCAAATCAATTTATATTTTTAATTAATATGATGACCAACTCTTGCCACTATTTTTCTCCCTTAATCGCCCAATTTTCTACTCTATAATTATATGTGAGAATATAAACATTTATTCAATTCTCAAAATATACATGTATCTTTCTATCATGTGATTATAGTTCGATTATTAGGGACATGTTTAGTAAATAATTTATAGTCTATCTTTTTTTTTGTTTCAGATTTACTGAGTGTAAGGAATATGAGTTTGGTAGACCATCTGGATTTTATTTTCGAAAATTGCTTTCGATTTCTGTGATCAAACAAGTATCATTTTTTATGTTTCCGGTATATTTAAATTTTGAATTTGAAATTTTAAAATGTAGAATTATATTAAGAAAGATTTTAAAAAAAACATTAACAAATATAATATTTCACTTTATGAAATCAATTATTTTTGTTAAATTAAAATATGTATTAAATAATATATTATAAAATATATATGTTATTACAAAATAATAATTATACAAAATTTTTAACGTAAAACATATTTATAAATTAATTAATAATAGTTTGTAGTCAACCAAATATTTAGTAAGTAACCATAATTAGTCTTAACTTCATAAATATTATAAAACACATTTTGAACCATTGTTTAAATTGAAATTTAATTTTTAAATTTGCTACCAAATACATATATGAAAACATGAAATACGACTCTATTTTCATTGAACCTCATGTTTTCAAATTTTTATTAGCATAAATTTGTTGTTCTTTTTTTTTTTTAGTATGTAATACTCTTTTTTTTAATACAATTGAGGGTAGATGATTCGAACGACTTCGTGGTTTATAGAACACTCGTATGTCAATTATGGTATGCTGTTAGGCTATGTAATACTCTCTTTCTAGTCATAAAACTACATTCTTACCATATAAATTGGGAGTTTAACTAAATGTGAATGATTAATGAAAGTTAAGATCGATGATCATTATTATGGATAATAATTAATAAGATAGTGATATATCATTTTGATCTTCTAGAAGATATATAAAATTAATTTAAATGTAATATGTGAATAAGTTTTCAAAATTTATGAGGAGAAAAAAATCTCAATAAAGACTAAATTGGAAAAATCAACGAAAAAAAATAACCATAAAGACTTATTTTAAAACTTATTAACAATACAAAAGACTGAATTTAAAATATTACACATAGTTTTAACTAAAACTAACTAAAATTAATCTCTCAAGTATTGAGATTGTTATCACATGATTTTGGATCGCAGGTTATAGTCGACATAAAATGAGAATAGAAATTACAAGGTCGAGAAAATAAGAAGATTTGAACCAAAGGTAAGCACCCTAGGCCTAAAATGGTTTCTATGAGAGAGAGTTAGTTTGTGTCAAAGCCCAAATTGATGTGTTTGACCAAGGTTAAGGTTGAAATCGAGCCTAGCAAAATAACTAATTGGGCATTTTCCCATGCAGGCCCCAGACCAAAGCATTACCCTAAGGCCAAAATGGGCTTAGGAAAGACGCTCGACTGAGGTAAGCCCTAGCCAAATGCGAAACATGTATGCCCATCAGCTGGGAAGTTGTATGATTGTCCTAAAGCGACTCTGAAATCCTATCGGAATAACCTAGTTCAATCGCCTCTATAAATACATCATTATAATTTCATATGAGGTAACTGATCCTACTCTCAAACTCCCTAACTTCCATACTCTTTCACTCTCCAACTTAAGCATCGGAGAATGTGTGGCAAACACCACATCAGTGTGTAGATTTTCTCTTTTATAGACCACGTTCTTCACCTCTTCAAACAAATTCACTGTTAATATCACGTGAAGGTCAGATACACTTCTTCTATTTAGATTTTGGTATCATAGAGAACAAAATTATATTTTAATAAATAATAAATGGGATAAAGAAGACCTACTTGTTGTAATAAAACTTTCACAATTTGTTTGACTGGAAGATAGAAATAAATGTAAAAGTTCGTTATATGTCGTTAGAAAGGAAAATATATATTCCAAAAAAATAATAAATATAATATGAAGTAATGTAAATTTACATCAGTCACATAGTGTTTGTACTCATATCTTGTTCGTATTGGGCTTCATTGCGTGTATCTAGTGGTCTTGACCTTCGACCCACTTCTCTCACGTCTGCTCTCAAGATTCGCCCAACTGACATGCGTAAGAGATTCTCACATTGGGTATAGTACCAAGCATACTGCACTTTGATGCTTAAGTTTAATAAGGAGCGACAATTTTACCTAAACATGAAAAGAAGTAAGGTTGGGTTTCTTTTTGGAGGTTACTTACTTTCTCCTTTAGGGTGGCTAAATGAGACTATTTATAAGTTTGTCATTTGAAACACGTCTACAGTGTCGAATCTAACTCGGTCATTTCTTAATTGATATATATTTATCGGCTCAGCCAGTCGACCTAAACTCTAAGGCATTAATATTTCCTTTTTGAGACATGCATTTTTCTATGCCTCCTTTTGTTGGAAAAAACCTCCCACTTTTTACCGCATGAATAAGCATAACAGAGAAATTAAATGAAAGCAATAAAACTGAAAACATAAGAATTTACGTGGAAAACTCCCAACTCGAAGAAAAATCATGCCTACCAGAAAGAAATCCACTATGTGAAAAATTGTTACAATCACACAAAACAATTCTCTCCCCGGATCCCAGTACAAGAACACTCTCTCAAAGCTTTTAACTACTCACACCTTTTTCCCACTTACCAGTTGAGAATATAAAAGGAATTTAATTATAGTTAATACACTAAGCTTAAAGTGTTTATAGTTGGGACAACTTGAAACTAGAGGCATAGGCTCTTTTACAGGTTTGGAGCTCGTCCATATTCTTCAATTTAACTAATATGGGACAAACCATATTTTGTCAAAACCCAACAAATTCCACCTTGATAAGATATTTGAAGAATCCACAGCTTCTACAACATCTATTGTCCTCATCGACAATCATAATTCTCAAATAAGAGAACTATAACCTACTCCACCATGAAAAGTAGACCACTTGGAATATCACCTCCCAAGATTTTCCTTTTTCGTCATATGTCGACAAACCTTGTTGATATTCATCATGCAATTTCCATCTACTTGGCTCACCTGGAAATCTTTCAGCCATAGACATAACTCCCACCACACACCTTACATATCCACCAAGTCGATGCCCGTGTGCAAACTTGTGGAGCTGCTAACATCACATCCTCTATCATGGTAAAGCAAACATACCATAAGGATGAATATTGCCTTGCTTTAATGGAAGAGATTGTCATCTTATGTGACGACGGGGACAACATTAGCATTCGACTCAGAGCTTTTTGACGAATAGGACAATCCTTTTTCATGTGTCCAAACTGTCTACATTCCCATCAAACCTTTTTATGCACGAACTCTTTCTTCTTCTTCCACTTGTTGATTACCAGTACTGAATCCTCTTGTGAAGTACGTCTTTCACTATTCAATCTTCTTTCCTCAGATAAAAGTTTACTAGCAACCTCAGCAAATACTAATGTTTCCTTCTCATACATTAAGATTGGTTTCATGTATTCATAAGAAGGAAGAAGTGACCAGATGAGTTGGAGTGCCTTATCTTCATCTTCTATCTTCACTCTCATCACCTCTAACTCAGAAACAATGTCATTGAGAACAGTCAGATGATCTAATATTTTTGTACCTTCCACCATTCACAAGGTGTGAAGCTGCTCCTTCAAGCACAATCGATTTGAGATGCTTTTTGTTTGATACATTGTTTCAAGCTTCTTCCAAAGCTCTTTGACTGTTGTAATTCCATGCACATCTGCAAGAATATTCTTAGCCAAACTTAGCCTAATTGCACTTGCTCTCAAATTCATCTCCTCCCAATCTTCATTGCTCATGTTGGATGTCTTAGAACCTTTACTGGAACCACCGCTGTATTCTCCTGGACCACTATCACCGCTTAACTCTTTAGAAGCATCAAAGCTTGGTCTTCCCTTCAAAGCCTTGTGTAACTCAGCTTGTATCAGCACATCCTTAACTTGCACTTGCCATGAGCCGAAGTTGATCCTTCCATTAAATTTCTCCACATCAAACTTTACCAAACTCATAAAGTTTAACATATCTGCTTCTTTTCCTAGCAAAACAGTAAATAGTGAACAACTCACACTATTCACAAACACCTCAACCTATTTCAAGAATTCTCTAACGCTCTAATACCACTTGCTGGAAAAAACCTCCCACTTTTAGAAATTAGAAAAAAGCAACTAAGTCATCCTAATTACAAGAGCACTCTTTCAAAGCTTTTAACTGCTCATACATTTTTCCCACTCACCAACTAGAGAATACAAAAGGAATTTAATTAGAGTTAATACACTAAGCTTAAAATGTTTTTTAACCGGGACGACTTGAAACTAGAGGCATAGACTCCTTTCATAGGCTTGGAGCCCATCCCCAATCTTCAATTTAATCGATGTGTGAAAAACTGCACTTCTAATATTTTGTCAAAACCTAACACCTTTCAGTACCGGATTGGATCCACCCATAGGTTTTGAGGCTTGCCTTAGGCAACCTTCAACACATACCAACCTAAATTATTTAAAATAAGGCAATAAAAAGGAAAACTAAACCTTCAAATAATACAAACCCTTAATTATTCATGAAATTAAAATGATAGAAAAATAATATCCACAATACAAAGTAATGTAAATTTAGGCAATAAATAGCCAGAACTAAAACTCCAAATAATACGTACTAAAAAAAAAACCCTTCAAATAATACAAACCCCTTAGTTATTCTATAAAATTAAAATGGTTACATCAACAATATTTATTTTATTCACTTCCAATTTTCTATGATCATCAATACAAACTATTATTTTCCAATATATAAACAATATATAGTAAATAATAAAAATTAAGAAAGAGAGAGAAAGTGGAATAAAATGAGAAAAAGATATGGGGGTGTTAAGGTGGGGGCAACTACTGCATAAATTTGGTGTGGTGGGTTTAGGGTCACAGCCAACTTGGGTTGGGCCAACTGGTCTAGGGGGCCAATCTTTAATTTTAATTTTAATTTTAATTTATTTATTTATTATTATTATTATTATTATTATTATTATAATATGTATCACTTGCTACTTAAACACCATCATTATAACTAAAATTACAAATCATAATTAAAAAACCAATCATGTGCCATTAATAATTAATATTCTTCTAACCTCCCATTAATTATATCAATTTAAACATAAGTCAATAAGTTAAAATATTGGTAAGATGTTAAATTCTTTAACTATATGTGTGGTTGAACTAAAGAAAAAACTTCTCATTAAGTAGTTGTCTTGTTTTTTATTACCACATATTACCAAGTTTATTGAAAATTTTATATTTATTTTCCTCAATTTCATCATTATTATAATAATAATTTTAAAAAAAATGACACTAATTAGTGATTGATATGTATAACCAATAGAGTAGGGATATAGAGCTTAGAAATCCTAGAGACGGGAATTCCCCATTTAGGCAGGGAATGAGAGAGGGAGTGGAGAAAAAAAAATTCTTTGTTAGCTTTGTCGACCTCTTTTTTTTTTTTTTTAAATTTATTATTATTGTTGTTGTAATTATATATAGTAAGCTTTATTATTTAATGAAGAAGATAATGGATATGTAGATTATATATATAAATAATTTGATAAGTAATTATTTTATTTTGTTCTACTAAAAGATTAAAAAATTTCTCTTTAAATTCAAATTCTCCCTATAGAATTAAATATTTAAATAAAAAAATAAAAAATAACTATATAATTAAAACTTTTTCAATAGATTCTATTTATTTTATTTTTTTTAAGAAAAACTAAATGGGGGACAATTCTTTATGTAGAATCCTCTCTGATTCTCGTGAAATTGAATAGAAAATTTTGTGGGTCGTTTGGAGTGGAGATAAGGAGGGGAAAGCTATCTCCAACTCTACTCCCTCCATAAACATCTCTACAATTAAGTTATATTAGATTGATGATAGTTATATTGATATAAAATAAATATATATATATATATATATATATATAAATCAACTATCAAAAAAATAAAATGAGTTAATTTAAACACAATTTAATTGACATGAATTTAAATTATCAATCTCGAACTCATATATTGAGCCTCCCATCCAAATGTTACATTAAAAAAGTGATAAGAATAGAAATGTAATTAAGTACATTGATGGTACTAAATGAGAGAAATGGGGCATGATATTAAAAGAAAGTGGGACAATGGAGAGGTTGGGGTTCATAAATGAAGCACCATATTTTGCTTCATTTTTGTACGGACCTTCAAGCTCCTTTTCTTAATACAACCCTTTAAAAAAAAAAAATTAATTAATTTCTCTCTTAACCACATGCCAATGCCGACACTTATGTAATGAGTAGAGATTCCCATTTCCTTATTATTATTTTTTTCTTCTTCATATTTTTCTAAGAAATTAAAAAAAAAAAAAAAAATCTCACGTGACAAAATTCAAAGTTTAGTTCTTTTTAAGTATTAGGTTCGGCGGTACTTGTGCTCGACATTGATTAGCACAAAATTAAACTTTATCACACTCAATTTACTTTTATTGACCAATCTTTTAATATAAGATGTATGAATGTTGATTGTTGTAATTTTTTTTCCAATAAAAATTCACACTTGTAATATGGATTTTAATCATATAAAAATAACTAAATAACATTTTCAAATATAGCAAAATTGATAGAAGACAGATATCTATCAGTGATACTTATAGACACAGTATGTTATCATTGATTGATGTCTATCATTATTTACCATTAATAGATAATGATATTTTGTTATATTTGAGAGTAAGGTAATATTAGGATGTACTCATCTCTATACTTTCCCCTCCCATCACTCACACCAAAAAAATAACTAAAATATTTCAATAAATAATTTGCCAAATGTAACATTATGATATGACAATTTGGTGGGATGCACAAAAATAGTACTCATCGGGATGCAATTAAGTATTTTTCTTGAAAATATTTCTATCAATTTTGTCATTTACAATACCTATCAAAGTATGTGTTTATTAATTATTTACACATATAGCAAAAACAAGATTAGCTCATTTGGTAAATTTGGTACATTCTGCTATATATGTAAATAGTTTAGCCCATTTCTTATATTTGAAAACAATCCTATTTTTTTTGTTTAGCACTTCAATGAAATAAAGGGGATCTTAAAAAATAGAAGGAAAAAAAAAAAAAGAAAAATATTTATACAAAATAGCTAAATTCTTCTCCCTCTTCCCAGTCTTCACCGCCTCTCCGTCTCCTTTGGATTCAGACCCTCCATTCCTCTCTCCAAAACTTGCAAACCAGTCCCCACCTCACCTTGGATTCAGACCCTTTACTCCTCTCTTTAAAACCTTCATAACCTCACTTCTCAATTTATTCCCAATTTTCTTAACCTATTACAACTTCTCATCGACAACATCAATGCTCACAAGGTCAAAACTCATTGCAAAGGCTCAAAATCTCGCAGTGCAGTTGGACGGTCTTAGCAAGATCTAATTTCTCCAGCTCATCAGCATATATAGAACAAGGTCCCTAAGCTTCTTTGACAAACAAAGGGCACGAATCGTATGTTGAAGAAGTTCGATAGTTTGATGAAGATTGAAGAGCTGAATAATCTTGGTAGAAACATATTTCTAGATTCAGAAAGCTCAGATCAGACATGATGGACGGTGGATTGGAGGGAGGAGACACCAAATCGAACAGTGGAGAGGGCATTTTCAATGTACTTGGGAGATGAGAGTTGAGAGAGTAGATCATTTTGGGGGAAGAGGGCCTCACTGCGAAGGTGTGATCCAAGGAGACAGATGGCCTTCTGAAACTTCTTGACAGTAGAGGTCGGCGAGTTGGAGGAAAGAACGATAGAGGAAAAAGAAGTGATAGAAGTCTATCAATATCTATCAGTGATAGAACTTATATAAGTTGATAAGTATTTATCGAGATTTTTTTTTTTTATTTTTTAAATACTTTGACCTTTTTTATTTATAAAAATTTCTCTAAAATAAATACCGAAGAAATATGATCGAGAAATTAGATGGTCAATCCATCAAGCATCACTCACGAGGGGTTGATTGAAGAAAATCTAATAAATAATGAAATTAAAAAAAAAAAAGAAAAGATAGTGTTGTTCGCACGTGCCATGTCTTGGAAGCAATTAATAAAAATTGAATAATAATGATTGGAAAAAAAAAAAAGAAAGAAAGAAAGAATTGCCTAAGAGAAAGTACAAAAATATACTCTGTGGATTGAATTCCGTATGGTTTTAAACCGTACTATCATATAAAATACAATTCATAGGATCATATAGAAATTTCCGAAATTTAATGTTTGGTTCTTTGAATATGGATCATTATTTTCTTTTTCCTTTTCGTCATTCATATGATAAAATTTTATGATTGACAATTGAAATGAAATAATTTAGTTATTCAAAGTGTGAACTCAGGAAAAAATTGAATTCAAATGTGAAGTACACATATAGTATCTGTTGTAAAGATTTGAATGTTTTCAATAATAAAGACATTCATGTTTCTTTGTTCCAAAAAAAAAAAAAAAAAACTATTAAAGCTTATGTTACTCAACTTATAATAAAAAGGAAAAATTGAGGGTCTAGAGTATTGAAACGGTTTGATAGTTGATTTAAATTCTTTAATAACTAAAAGAATGTCATAATATTTATACTATCAATTTCAAAGTCAGATGTTTGATTATCTCAGACCATATATCACCAAAAGAAAAATCTTTAGTAACTAATGTGTGCTAACATGAACGTATATAGCTCAAGTTGTAATGTATAATTGATATCTAGCTTGTTTTTTTAACAATATGTGAAGTGAGAGAATTGAATTTTGACTTTGAGATTAATAATAATACAAACACTATGCCATTTGAATTAGGCTTATTTTGGCTATTATTGATATTTGGTAAAAAATTCAAATCTTCTATTTTGTTATTGTACTTTATTTCTTGTAAAATTAGTTTAGAAATAAATAAACTAAATTGAATATACTCAATGATTTTACAAAAAAAAAACTATATTACATATTGGTTATATGAACAAATAAATAATGAAAAAGTGGACGATGAGAATTTTTAATATAGCAATCACATGATGTATTTGTTCTCTTTTCCTTAAAATGGATGGAGAGTCATATCATATGAGAAAGATGACTATGATAATAATAATAATAAAAAAATATTAATGCATATGTTGATTAAGTTATATGTCGGCATAGTATATTATATCTCTTTATTTCATATGGATTATTATCCAACTAATTCAAATAATTCTTATATTAAAACCTAATTCAAATGATTATAAATGAAATGATAGGTAATAAATACATTATGGGTACAATTAATAGCTAAAATGATTCTTTCACTCAACTTGCAATTGTATTGTAGTGAACAAATCTCAAAGTTAAAAGAATCAAAAGGGAAAAAAATAAAGCAATGTAAATCTAAAAAAGGGGAAAAAGAAAGGAAAAGAATAAATAACTTTAGGGAATCTAAATACTTTAATGGAAGAGGTGGGAGGGAAGGTTGGATTCCAAAGTAGATGTCAATTTTAGGAATACATTTAATATCAAAATGGCCTAAGCCCTAAAGTGGGAAGAACACCATAAGAACATGTGAAACAAAAATGTGTGCATGTGATATTTGATGATCTCATGCTCTACCCCTCATCTAGGCCATCTTTTTTTTTTTTTTTTTCTTTTTTTAAATATATTATAAAATGAAAAGTGGATTTGGCAATTCATGTAATTATGTGAAAGTGAGAGGGGTGCATGTCTATATTATTTTTCTTATTATTTCACGTATTATATTTCCTTGTTTGAAAATTGTTATTATTATTTAGTCAGTTTTGATCAAATTAATTTTGAGGGACTTAATATAAGATATATTAAAAATATAATGATTAAAATTAAATATTTTAAAGTATATGGACTTAAATTAAATAAATTCTAATTTAAATGACTAAAATGGTATTTTAATCGATTTTTAAAAAAAGAAAAATCAAACTTTTTAATTCATTTCAATTGGCATGTGGTTTGATTTGATGATTTGATAATTTGAGACTAAATTGCTCTAACATCTTAAAAGTTGTTATGGAATATTTTATAAAAATAATATTGATTTGATTCAATAACTAATTGCTTGATTATACTACACGCACATATAATGAATTAGGGACTTTAGAGTCATTTGGAATTTTGTTTCTAAAAATAATATAAAGTTATAATCAAAGATAATTTAGTTTCTCAAAGATAATTTTTATCGAAATTGTTTCAATAATAAAAATAATTTTCATACAACAAAATATATTATGTGAATATGTTTCTAATATTTATAGTAAGAATGCTAATAGATAATGAAAGTTTTTTTTTTAATAAAAATGACAATATTCTAGTAATGTATATTAAATTTAAGATTTATTAAAAATGCAAAGACTGAAATTAGTCATTCAAAAGTATAGTGTCTGAAATTGAACAAATTTCAAATTACATAGACTAAAATAGTATTTTAACTAAAAAAATGTTTAAATACCATTTTTGTCTCTATACTTTAGAGTTTGTTCAAATTCAATTGGTGTATTTTTAAATGCCCAATTTTAATTTATTCCTTTAAAAGATCTTAAATATAGTCAACATTTTTCAATATATTATTGAGTTTTAAAAACTTTTTATTATGTCAATATAAATTTTGAAAACATGTTCACATATGGTACTTTTTTACATTTTATTATTATTTAACTAATCAAATTAATTTGGAAAGACTAAATTTAAGATTTTTTAAAAGTACCCTGAGTAAAATTATAAAGACTTGAATTGAATAAATTTCAAAGTATTGGAACTTAAATGGTACTTTAATAATAATAATAATAATAATAATAATAATAATAATAATAATAATAATAATAATAATGAAGTACTTATATTGCACTTACGTCACAACATAATTTAAATAGTTCATGATTATGAATTTGATTAAAAAATCTATGAAATAATATAAAATTCATTTACACGAATCATTCAAGCGGATTAAAAAAAAAAAAAAAGAGATAACGCCAAAAATAAAATTCTGAATATTTATACTTAGAGATATGTAGAAGGAATAATTTGATACACTTACATAAATAAATCCAAAATGAAAACGATTGGCGAAATATGATAATAATACAGCTAAGCTTTCTTATTTATTTATTTATTTTCTATTAATTTTCAACAGATATTAATGTAGTCCAGCTAACATATCATAGAAATTTCTAGGACATGACCCACAAGATTTTTTTTTTTAAAAAAATAAATTCTAATAAAGAAAAAAGAAAAAAAAAAGATTTTCAAATGCTTTTCTTAGGATAGCTAATTTTTAGCTCTATTTAAAATTAAATGTAGTAAAATATAAGAAGCTGTCTTAGCTTTATAATTGCACAACTACCAAAAGCTTCTCATTATTGTGTCTCTAATGTGTCCCTTCTTTTAGTGTAAAAATGTTCATGTCTTTCATATTATATACTTCATTTATTATATATATATATATATATAAGTGATAGGTTATTGGTGAAGCTTCACTCAAATTATAAATTAACCCTAGGTTTGAAAATGAGTTTTAGTCCTTATCATTTAATTAGTTCATTTATATAGTGTTGATTTCATTTTAATGTATTTTATTTGTAAATGGTGATGTAAATGAGTTTATGTAAAATAGATTAAATTAAAATTGATTGAGATTTATTCAATTCGATAGTATTAACTATTTTGTGTTATCTTTCATTTAGATATAAAAATTGGGAAGATTTGAACTTTTGTTCTCTACCTTGAAAGTATATATCTAAATCAGTTAAGTTATGAATAGCTTCACTTCATCTTTCATAATCACTCACCATTTTAATTATTGTACTTTTAATAAATCTTAAAACTAGTCCTTATAGTAAGTTTATTGTTGATTTTTCGTAAAGTTTAGTCTCTTGTAAATATTCCCTTTATAAATTGTGAAAATATATTTACAAAGTGTCTTTTCTTTTCACTATTACTATTGTTTAAGCAATTTTGATAGAAAAAGAAATTAGTTTAAAGGATTAAATTTAACATCTATGAAATATATAAACTAAAATTGATCGATTGAAAGTACATAGACAAAAAATGGAACAAAACTCAAAGTTCGAGGATCAAAATAGAACAAAATTCAAAGTAAATAATCAAAATAGTTTTTTTTTTTTTTGTTTTTTTGCTGAATTTTCATGTTATATTCCAGGCTCGAAATATAGATGTTGATGGAAATATTGAGGTCTTGATTTTATGGAGATATCAATAGAATATTCAGGAAATTTTATGGAAATTGTTATAATTAGTTAATGAAACTTTGATTGAGGCTTAATTAGACTATAATTGACCACTTTTAATCACAATTTCTATAAAGTAAGACAATATTTAGATGTCTATTGCAAATGTATGTGCAAATTTCGATGCGAGAGTAGAAATTTAAAAAAGAAATGGAAAATAACTACAAAATAATATAAAGTTTAGGAACATTTTGAGGTAAAATGATGTGAAAATTAGGAAAATTTTGAATGGTTAAAGAAAAAACTCACATCAATTAAAAAAATTTGTTTGAGGTTAAAAATAAATATATTTTATTATTATTATTTTTGTTTCAAATTTAATTTCTTTAAAAATGAAAGTTTTGAGTCGAAAATAAAACTAAAAATTAAGAAAGTTGGAAGTTAAAAAAAATAACACATAAAAAAAGGTTCAATTCTTTGTCGAAAAACTTAAATTGAACTAATATAGAAATAATTAAAAAAATGAAATTTTCTCGAAAGGTTGAAATTTCTTGAATCTCAAAATTTTGTCGAAATGGGAGGAATCGAAATATTCTTGAAATTTCGAGATTTCGTTGAAATTTGGAGAAAAATAAAATTTACCTCGATCAAAATTTCGAGACCATCAGATTTTCGAAGTTTCGATGGAAATTTTAAATCGTGGTTATATTTAACAAAAATCTTAATCTACCAACACCATACCCCATTACTTTAACTAAATGCAAGACATTAATTTAGCAGCCAGGATTATTAAGAACTTTTTATAAAAATAACGAAATACAATATTTACCAATATAGGCCAAGGATTTTTCTGTTTTTCTTTTTTTCTTGAAGAAGAGTCCAAACCAAAAATTGAGAAAAGAGAACATTCTTGAAGCCATGCATTGAACATTGTCTCAAATAGATTAGAATATCAATCCACAGTATCAGTCTACATTCTACAGTGCAAAATGTTTTAAGAAAAGCTTCAGAGAAAACCCACTATTTATTGGCTTCTGATTGGGGGGTTGAGTTGAAGAAGATAGAAGTTGAGATATCTTAATCTTCAGAAGCATAAAGGTTTCTTCCACAGCGATCACATATGTTGGAATCACTTGGGGAGGAGGCAGTGTGTGGTTTTTCCTTCTTCAGCTGTGGAAGATCAATTTTCAGCACATCATGAAATGCTTTGGACCCTTCTTTCAGCTCATCCAAACTGCAAAACAAATGCTTTTACTATTAGAAACACATATACAACATACATCTCTTTGCCTTCCAGCAAACTCCAGCTAATCTTTAGACAGTACTAATTATTATGTTCATTTTCAATTATAAATTTTCAATGCTAGCTCATTCAGACCATTCAACTTGTTCTTGGCTTTTCAATGGTGCCTCGGAAACGCAAACCCTTTCCGATTTTCTCTCTACATCTTCCACCATTCGCTAATTGCTACAGCACGACCTAGTTCAACCTCTTGGTTTCTTGAAGGAGTGCAGTCCAAAAAGCCAACTCGCTCTCAGGTACTCTCTCTCTTTCTCTACTTCTTTCCCCATTAGCCCACCCATCGAGTTCAACTGAGATTTTTTTTTTAATATTCTTGCGAGTTCATGCACTTCGACTAACCTCACGTGACAACCTACCTGATCTTATAATCTTTAGGTGCTAAGAAAATTTATAAGATATTAAATCATAGGTAGGTGATCCCTATAGATTGAACTTGTTCTCTTAAACCATTTGTCATAAGCATGACTCTCACTAATCATTAAGCCAACCTATGATAATGATAGTTTGTCCAAGACAGATTACGTGGGACCAATGAGTAACAAAACATTTGACAAAAGAATAGGAAGGAAATATATGGAAGCATTGCAACTAAGTCATCCTACTTCTTACTGTACCCAAAAGAATTCAGTTTACAACGTTAATGTGAGGAAAGGTCAGCACATTTGAGAAAGTTAAATAGTAGTCTCGCTATACTTTCTTTTTCTTTGTTTCTCAGTTAAGAGAAACTCCTCCAAAAATAGGCACATGCCGGTGAATGCATTGAGCACACGGTGTTCTTTAGTAAAAAGCAAAAGAATAGTTTGCTTTGTGCTCAATGCCCGGCTCCATTATTTTTTTTTCCTTGTTTCTTTGCATTTCTTTTTCTCTTTTTTCTTTTTTCCTCCCTCTTTTCTCTCCTTTCTATTAAATTGTCTCTGGCTAAGTTTCAGAATATGTTCCAACAGTAAATGGTAAAAAACTTGGCATACCTAATGGAGAGTGGAGGAGTTAACCGAATTATAGTATCATGTGTTGGCTTAGCAAGAACTCCCCTTTCCTTCAACTTCATGCAAATATCATATGCAGAAACAGGAAGTAAAGCTTTTCCTTTGAGCTCCACAGCAGTGAATAAACCTCTTCCTCGAACGTTCTTGATGTATTGTGGGAATTGTTCCTGAATCTTGATGAGCTGATTTCTGAGCTCCTCTCCTAATTTAGCTGATCTGCATTGTATGTTGAAAATAGTGTTCAACATTTTATAATATAATTAAGAGGAAAAAATGAAAGAGTAAAGGAAACGAATACATCTTGAAAGTATCCTAGTTCTATTAATGCCTTTCTTCAAATGTATCATACCTCTCAGCAAGTCTCTCATCTTTGATTACTTCAAGTGATGCAATAGCAACTGCACTTGCCAATGGATTTCCCCCAAAAGTACTATGCATAATAAGATAAGGGGCAAGATCAGTCTTAATTTGACATCACAAGTCAGCAGCAGTTCCACAAAATTTGAGAAAAGAAAAACAGATAAAAGGCTGGCTCTAAAAAGGCTTAAAACTCGTTTAACTAAAAGGTACGTATGGTCTATTCCATTGTTTGAAAGGACAATGTCTTTAGACTCACTTTTACAAAGAATCAGATGAGCACTATTCGATTGTTTGAAATGACCAGAATTTCTACAATTTCTACAATTCAACAAGAAAGAAAGAAAAAAAAAACTTGATTTTGTTGCTTCCAAAATTTCTATAATTTCAGATACAATTCTGAAAAATGAGAAAGGAGAAAGGAGAAAAATAAATAGTTACCAAAGCTTTCTGTTTCTAAAAAACATGTAAATGAAAAACGAGAAACAAAAGGTTATGGACCAAATTCAGTAGAATGGTCACTTGTGTAGTTGTGTTCACTCTGCTCAACAGTTTTAAATACCTCTCCAAAAGCTGATTAGATAACTTGGGCCCTTAAGATTTGTTCTACTTAATTGCTTCCCTCACTTGTAAATTTGAAAAGGACCTCCTATTGGAAGCAAACATTTTAGAAGGTAAAAATGTTTTTTTGTTTTTTAAACAAAATCTAAACACAAGTTACACACCTCCCATGCTCTCCAGGTTGGATACAAAGCATTACTTCTTTGTCAGCAAGGACAGCACTTACAGGAATTACTCCACCCCCTAATGCTTTTCCCAGTATCTGAAATGAACAATCATGCAGAAGTTTATTCGCAAAAGACAATCTAGTACTAAAGAAATGTTTTGGTATATCCATATCAATAAATTAATATCAAGAAGTTTAAGCTCAATAAGTAATACGATTCACAAGGTACCGTCATACCAACAAGAAAATAAGACAAATAACTAATTAATCTAAAATATTAATCTAACACTATATAATATAAAATGAACAACTAAACTAATCATCTAACAATTCTCATCCATCATTTCTTCTTAAAGTTGCAAAGCTTCTAATGCAAAATTATTTCATTTAAAATTGAAGGCTTGAAAAGAAGAAAGACTGGTATGAAAAAAATAAATACACAGAAGCATGGTTAAGAAGCTTAGCATACAATTCCAAAGCTATCAACGTTATTCATATTATAGTGTAAACATGGAAAGAAAAATAGCAAACTTCTTTAGAGAAAAAATAATAATAATAAAAATAAAACTATGAACCAGCACTACAGCAGCAGTAACAGTCTAAATATATTTATGGAATAAGACTATGAACAAGCTTTAGATGCTATATCTCTGATCTTCATTCAGAAAAATAAAATGAAGCGCTAAGACATATTGAACATGAGGGAAACAAGAATCTGATTTCCGAGATAATAGTAAAATCAAATTTCCATGTGAGCCTTGCAAATATTATACAAAGTGTTCTCAAAATAAAATATGCTAGAGCATATTCAAGTAAGAAGTTCTCCACTCACGATATTTGTTCATAAAGTCAAACTACCTTGAGATAAATTTCCTTTTGTATTACGAAAAGATAAATAAGAAACACATTGGCTAAAGTAAATATTTAAAAAAGTATTAAACAAACAGCTTCATAAGTTAGGGAAAAGTCGCTAACTTTTCTCAAAAGATGGGGGCAATGGGTAAGAAAGCTGATCATTCCTATATTTGGGAGATCTAATGCATTTTAGAAGAATGTAAAACATAAAAGAAGCTAATTGGCCATTGCTTGTACTAGACTACCCTACTCCAGCATGGAACTATATGAAATAGGGATGTTGATTAGCGACCCGCTATCATATACATATCCATAGTAATATGGCAACCTTGAGAATCAAATAGAACAAAAGTTCTATCAGAATTAAAAAAAATAAAATAAAAGAAAAGAAAAGAAAAAAGCTGGATGTGAAACAGGGGTATAGAAGGAAGAGGGAGAGAATGCATTACCACTAAATCTGGTCTGACATTTTCCCAATCACAAGCCAATAATTTTCCTGACCTTGCTAAGCCAGATTGTATTTCATCAGCAATCATTAAGATATTATATTTTGTGCAAAGATCTCTCACAGCTTTCAAGTAACCATCAGGAGGAATAATGACCTGAAAGAATATCAAAATATACTCAAAAAATAATTCAGAATTCAGAACGGAGACTGTAAGAGTCGAAAGATTAGGTAGCAAATCCTCATTCTTCAACGGTAAGAGGCAGATAGGAAAAAAAAATAGTATTTTGGACCTTTCATAAATCTATGTCAAAAAGAAAATAATAATAAATTTTGTTATGGCAAATGGTTTTAGTTTTTCAGAATGTAAGATGATCCTTCAATATAAATGCAGCTGACAACATCTACGAATCAACCATCACTAGTATAGAAAGATTTAGGTCCAATCATACATACCCCTGCCTCTCCTTGAATGGGCTCAAACAAAAACCCAGCTATTTGTTCCCCGTGTTCTGCATTCCATAAGAATGACAAGCAATGAGTTAGACCAGATGGCAAGTACAAATCCCCATTACCAAGCAAAACAAAAACAAATATGGGCTATTTTATAGTGAAAATACATGAACAAGATGCCTCTTTTATGATTATTTTAGAAACAGATTTCCTAACATGTAATCACAAACACGAGGATAATGTCTTGGAACAATATATTCTCCCAACCTTTAAAAATTTTCTCAAGGGCAACTGCATCACCAAAATCAACTTTAAGATGTCCAGGCAACAAGGGCCCAAATTCACGAGTAGCTTCATTGTCACAGCTCATGGAAATAACACCCAACGTTCGGCCATGAAAGCACCCACAACATGAAACAATAATAGCCTGCATATTTGAGAGAAACGATAGGACTTCAAAGGTCATTTAATTATGGAAAAATATCTGGGGATAAGTTATTAATTTTTTAGCATAATAATATGTTTGATATGGACTCTTTTAATTGTAGATTTTAAGAAAAGTAATTTATTAAGCTCCTTATAGCACCCATGTGCACTTAACAGCAATCAAGTCAGAATAGCAATGAATTTCCAACTAAAATGGAATATAGACAAACTTCCAAATTTTGAAAACCAGAATAAAATTAGTATACAAAAAATCCCGACACTGTACCTCATCTTTGGGGATTCTCTTCTTCTTGTAACCCCATTTCCTTGCCAACTTCAAAGCAGTTTCTACTCCTTCAGCACCAGTGTTCATTGGAAGCACCATATCATAGCCAAAAATTTGTGTTAAGCACTCAGCAAATAGGGGAAATTTATCATTATAAAAAGCTCGAGAGCTAAGAGTGAGTTTTTCTGCTTGTTCCCGGAATGCTTTGACAATTTTTGGATGACAATGTCCCTACAGGCACAAGGCAATAAAATAATCAATTAAACATTAAATAAATGATAAAACAAGTCAGTTAGTGTTGAGTATTTCTTAAAAAAAAAAAAGAAAAATTAAAAACACCTATTATCAGAATTAATAATGCTAGAGAAGATTGACACGTATGAGACAAACTTTCGAGTGAAAATGACCAGAACCTACCCCCCTTTACTTTGAGATGAAGTGAGGAAACACGTTCATCATTCAAATAACTTTCACATTTAGTTCACATAATGCATGGAGATCAATTACACTAATGTACCTGGTTGACAGCAGAATAAGCTGATAGAAAATCCAGATATCGCTTACCCTCTGGGTCCCATATTGATGATCCCTTTGCTTCAGAGAATACTACTGGAATTGGGTGGTAACTGCATGACGTTGTAAAAAAAAACCATCCATAAGAACAGAATCAACGTGAAGAAGTACATTCACAACTAACAAAGGACATAGGTTTAGACAATTTATAGAATACAAAACACTTCCTAAGGGAGAAAGAAACACAAACAGCCTTTTGAAGAACATTTGTTATGGCATAGATTTATCTAAACTAATGCCTGCTGCAGAACTCCAGCCATTTAATTAGTAACAGAACTACAAAAACTTCTTTATCTAATCAATAATCTAAGCATCAAACACTCTCATTTTAATCTCGCAAGATGATTGGTATCTTCTGACAGACAGTTTTCAAACATGGAACTCAGTATTCCTCCACGATGTATCCTTAAGACAATTTTACTCACTCTAGTGCCTAAATTTCATGAGTAATTGTCTCCCATGATAGAATAGATTATCTAACTTATGGAAGCAGCACCTCGATCCAACTAACTATACTTCATGAAAATAAACTGAACTTCTACAACTTTATAAGAAGGGAGAAAGTTTCAAGGGAGAGAAAAATGCTTATGAAAAGGGTTAAAAGCCAATTTGAAAAGGGGATATATTTATAGACTAATTCGTGGTCATTGGAATGCATCTATTAAATTTGGAAAAGACATTCATTCATGAAACAAACTAACTCATGAAAACGAAAGAATGCCACTCTACACGAATAGTCAGGATACCATTTATTCCAACAAAATCAAGGAAAGTATTTTAATAGAATGAAATGATCCTCTAAAGAATAAGCATGTTACCATGAAACAAGAGAAAGGGAAAGAAACAAAGAGAACCCACACGCTAAAACATCAGAAACCTACAGAATCCATTCAATTCAAGATAAGAGCAAGAGTTAAACAGGAAACAGAACAAGAGAAAGACATCAAATGGGAAAAACAAGCTCACTTATGGGCACTACGATCTTTTTCCATATAGATGAGCTTCTCAGAAGCAGGAAAAGAAGAAGCACTGCTTTCAGGAACCGTAGAAAATGGCCTCATTCCCCTGCAAACCAAGCTTACCAAATATTGCAACTGCCTTCGAGACGCCATGGATGAAAAGGGTTTTTTAGAAAACCTTGAAATTAAACAAAATTCCCTTATGGGTTGAACCTTACAGCATCCACAAAGCAAAATATCAAAACCCCAGAACCTAAGATAAGGCCTTTTATACGGCTATGGTGTGTGTTTATGAGATGGAATTGAGTAGGTTAAATATATCTCGTAAAAGCGATTGAATTTGCGAACCCTTTTTCTTAAAATGAGTATCCCACTCGTGGTTTATCGCTGTTGACTGTTGCTTTTGCCTGTCTTCACATTGCAGGCTGACAACAGAAGCCAACAATTTTTTCCCTGAAAAGAATTCGTATTGTACATACAGCTCGTGAGGCGACCTCGGTATTCAAAGAGCATAAGCAAGTTCATGGAATCTTGGAAATTAGCCAAATTTGCCTATAATGTTTGTATTATCAATTTTATATTAAAAATTCGATTTTCACTCCACGTATTCTAAAAAAAAGAAAAGTAATTAGGAGAGGAATAAATTATGTACAATTCTTATCAGGTGACTTTTAATTGGTAATGATCTTTGTTAAAGAACACATTCTTTTTTCTTTTGTAATCCATTGGATTGTAACGAAACTTTTGTAATTTTAAGGAAAATACAATAATACTATTACCAAATAAAGAAGGTATAGTTGCCCTACAGACAACAACAATTGCTCGAAACGAAGATAACAATCAGTTTGGAAAAAATGGAAAGAAATAAGCAAGAATGTTTCTCAAACACACAATGAGCCAAATTATACCTAGTCAAATTAAAACTACATTGAGTATTACTATTAGTGAAAGAAATTGAGAAAGACTTGAAATATCAGTCTTACAATAATCAGTCTACACCTTTGATACGTTCTCAATTTTCTTATTTAACATTTAAATAAGGAGTAAACAATCAACCTATATTGTCACTTTACAATAATTTTAGGTCTTTGCAATAATTCAATATCTCAATCATAAGACTCTCCAACATTACAGTTCCCGCACTCAATGGATTAAATAAATATCATGATAGTCATAGATCGCTATGAGCAAATGATTCGAAGGAAAGTTAGTAATTGATCCAAACCTAGTGACAGAGACTTCTCGACAACCTGAAGCTTGCATTCAACTATAAGGATATATTTGGGAATGATTTTGAAATTATTAAAATCATTTTTGTCATTGTTTAAATCTATTTCGAAATTTGTCTCTAATCACTCAAACTTAATTTAAAATTTAATTTTACATTTTAAATGCAATTTTAATATCATCAGATATGATTTCAGAATCATTAAAAACATGCTTCAGAGTGATTTTAAAATTGTGAAAAATAATTTTAACCATTTTTTAATCACTCTCAAACATACCGTAAAATTAACTAAAACATAGAGGACGATTTGGAGAAAGAGAAATTTACTCACTCTTAATTTGAATTGAAGGAACTCGTAAGTTCTAATATTCTTATACAAAACTGATAGATTGCCCTATTTATTCAATTTAAATGCTTTAGATTTTTTGATTTTTTTCGATGAGATAATTGTCCAAAAAATCCATTTTAAAGATAAGAAATAGCAAATGACCCAGTTTTGTAAAAAAATGTCAAATGTCCCTTTACTGATATCATGACCACGTGAAGTTACGATATTTCCCTTCTTTTTTCTTTTTCCTCTTCTTTTTTTGGTGCAAGAAATCTTCCTCTGCACGTCGTCTTTTTCTTCTTCGTCTTCTTCTCTTTTGTACGTCTTCTTCTTATTCTTCGGCATGACAAGTCCACACGAGCAGCTCCAACGCGACCGACTCTAGTGAGTAAGAGATGAGAGAGATGAGTGATTTTGTGAGTGTTGGAGAAATTTTCGTTTTAAAGGAAAAAAATGAAAACTTGAGTTTTTCATGGGTTTTGTGAAAAAGAGAATCTCACATTGCTTAAATCAACAAAGGAGAGTCCCTTTATATACCCTTATCTCTAGTTTTGGGTTTAGGCCCCAAGGAGTACCCATGTATTAAAGGGGGTGAGAAGATAGGCATATGGGGATTGGTGGTCATTCCACACGTGCGTTGCCGTCGTCCATCCAGTCGGGCAGGCGTGGCGAGGTTATTTGGAAAAATAAAATTATTTTTTCTATTCCACTTAATATTATTTCTCTTTTTTCTCAAACGTTCCACGTTTAGACGCGCGATCTGTCTGTTGCGCCCACCCATTGGTGTACCTCTCGTGCTGATCACTTGTCTCCCTACCTTTCACGCGTTTTCATTGACCCTCGAGCCTATAAATTAAATCATTTTTAGAGAAGCAAAACACTATTCATTCTCTCCTTATCTTCTCTCAGTGTGAGTTTCCTGACCGATTCCTGTGCAGTTCCATTCGAGAAAGTATTATCTGGGTTATTTCATTTTGGGGACGGCATGGCCATTGTTGAATTATTTACACAAGGGATAGAGCTACGAAATGACTTAAAGAGGGTGAGCTCTACGAATCAGCCTGTAACAGTTTTCTTTATTGTAGGTTCATTTTTTAGGTTTGACGCCGTTCGAGCTATTCAATCGCAGTTATCTTCTGTCTACCGAAGGTAGTCGTTCCTACAATTTTAAGACGTCCATCCATCTGCCGCTATTGTGATGACCTTTTGAAGGAAATCTGAATATAGATATCTTGTGAGCGGAAGCGGATCGTTCCAAATCTCATCCAGAATGAACACAAACAATTACAGTCTTAACGGAAATAGATTGTGCATAATCAGAAATTACAACATGCTATTTAAAATGAAGATACAAGAGATAGAGTATGCAAACCTTTGAAGAACTCTTCTTCAAGTATCCATCGATCGTTCAGCAACTAGTTCACCAGCACGAACTTGAATGCAACGATCAGAACTCGATCTCAATGAATGTCTGAATGAACCTCGACCCCAATTGAGTCCAACTTGATCCTCGAACTGAATTAGAATACCACCACAATGATTACCTTGGTATTCTCAGTGTGAGAATCCAGGAGTTGTGGGCTCTGTATGATTTTGGATTGAGGAAAGCATAAGGTAGAAGATCGAGTAAGTGGGAGATAAATGTTGTCTATCGTATAGTTGAAATACTCGATCGTTTAGAAGATGGAAGCCTATTGTATAGACTTTGCTACTCGATCTTGTAGCAACGATTAAGCGAGTAACTATCGTATAGTAATCTCGTAGCTTGATTGTGTATGTTCTCTATGTGATCGTTTAGTAAAACACTTTTACTTGATCGCCTTTTTGTGAGATTAATCCAAATGAATAATTAACTTAATTTTGGAAAACCATTTTCCTTTTTATCTCATGGTTACCATAAAACTTCCAATAACCTCCCACTCAATTCGATTATTAGAGAAAAAAAATAATTAATTATCACATAATTAATATGTTATAAATAAATATAATAAACAACTTATCATATTATATCTATAACTTATAGTTTTAATATTTCATCATATGAAACATATAAACCATATTTTTTCTCTATTTTATGATATTTAATATAAATCATATTTATATTAATTCCTCCAATTAATGTATCTAATACATCATATCAATTATATCATATATAATTGAATTAATTTAATTATATCACATATAATTAAACTTCCTCTTGTTTAAACACTTCAAACTAACCCAAAATCTGATTCTCAACTTGAATCCATTGAGCTACCAAGGGTTTGAAGCTCCAACGGTACGTGAATAACTGACTAAACTCTTTAATCACGAGATCTACCATCCGTTAACTGTTGGTCACTCTACTAAAGTCTGACAACTGCTCTTTTTCCACTACAGATATATTTCTGTATCCATTGGATATAACCAGTCAACAATACAATAACCCTTGACAAATCGCTCGTAAGTACAGTTGAACCAATTTACCATTTTTCCCCTATAATTACATCTAACTTCTTAAGTACCACTAATTCCTCTAATGAACAATAAGTCATAGTCCTACTATGACTGAGTCTTCTCTTCCAAAGAGTGGGTGTGGTCACTATGTTCAAGACCCGGAATCAGCCCTTAAGGGAGCGATTTATCTACTTACCACTGCTTCGGGGAAGAAGTGAATTTCGTCTTGTGTAGCTGAGTTCCCAGCTCCCCAATTAGACGAATCCCCAAAATGGTAGGCTTGTTGAGTTGGCAATCTGGCCAGTCTCACCCATACAAATCAAAGGACCGCCCTCATGAGCAGGAGTTTCCAACTCACTCAGGGTTAAGGTCATGTCACCTATGGTCATCCTAGTGAGATGTAAGTCTCAAGTATCAACGACGTTAGATAAAAGATTAATCATCTCGTGGTCTCGTCTTATATAAACTATTTGTTTAGGATACTCCCACTCGCATGTCTCCACATAAATGGTCAGGATCAGACCATTTGTAGCACTTTACAACACTTGTAACATCTATAAAGTGGGTTGTATCCCTAGTGCACTAGGATAAAGTATCCCTCTTTTATCCTTACACTACAAACCATTTAGGTTATTACTTAAGGCATGATCCACTTGTACGTCTCACATACATGCTTAAGTTACATAAAATAACCATGGATCTTAGTTTATTGGATTGAGTAAATGCTTATAAAATAACAATTATTTTATTAACAACAATATGTTTATAGAGATGTTTACAAACTATGAGACCATTGGGAGAATTAGGACATTAATTCCAACAATCTCCTACTTGTCTAATGTCCCGAGAGACTAATGTACAATACATAAAATAGTATAATATACAATCAACTAGGGCATACTCTATACCTCAGTATCATCTCCTACTTGCCCTAGACAAGGTACCGCATGTCCCGTAGACCCATACTTTCCAGATGACCCTCGAACACTTTAGTCGTGAGAGCCTTTGTAAATGAATCAACAACGTTGTGCTTCGATGCGATCTTCGTGACTATTACATTACCGCGATGCATAATCTCCCTGATCAAATTATACTTCCGTTCAATATGCTTGCCTGTTCGGTGACTTTGAGGTTCCTTAGAATTTTCCACAGCCTCGTTATCACAATAGAGAGTGATTGAAAAAGATATATTTGGAACAATTTCCAAATCGGTAAGGAACTTCCTAAGCCAAACAACCTCTTTAGCAGCTTTACAAGTGACTACGTATTCGGCTTCCATAGTGGAATCCACGATGCATCCTTGCTTGATGCTTCGTGGAACTATAGCCCCTCCATTCAGAGTGAACACTGACCCTGATGTTGATTTTCGAGAATCTCTATCAGTCTGAAAGTCAGAGTCTATGTATCCTGTAAGGATCAAATCTTTATCTCCATACACGAGCATATAGTCCCTCGTTCTGCAAAGATATTTGAGGATCGTTTTGACCGCCTCCAGTGATCTAATCCTAGATTGGATTGATATCGATTGACAATCCCTACTGCATATTAAATGTCAGGTCTAGTACATAACATTGCATACATAAGGCTTCCAACAGCCGATGCATAGGGAATCTGTCTCATTTTTTCAACCTCTTGAAGTGTCTTAGGACACTTGTCCTTAAACAAAACAATTCCATGCCTGAAAGGTAATAAAGCCCCATTGGAATTCTACATCGAGTATCTAATCAACATCTTGTCAATGTACGATGCCTGAGACAAGGCCAACCTTTTGTTCTTATGATCTCGAATACTCTAGATCCCTAGAACAAAATGCGCCTCTCCTAAATATTTCATTTGGAATTGGACGGCTTGCCACTTCTTAATGTCAGCCAGAAAACCTACATCATTCCCAATGAGTAGGATATCATCCACATACAACACTAGGAAAGCTACTGAACTATTGATGATTTTCTTGTAAACACTGTTGGGTTTGGTGTCCTAATTCTCCCGGAGTCTCGTTGTTTGTAATGATACACATTGTTTGATGAATAAAATAAATGTTATTTCATTCTAGCATTTACTCATATCTAATAAACAAAGCTCCATGGTTATCTTATGTGAACTTAAGCATGTATATGTGATATAAAGGTGGATCATGACTTAAGTGATAACCTAAATAGGTCTGTAGTATAAGGATTAAGGTTAGATACCTAATCCTAGTGACACTACGAATACGACCCGCTTTGTAGAGGTTTGCAAGGGTTGTAAACTACTACAGATGGTAGATTCTGACCATTCATATGGAGACGCGCGAGAAGAAGTGTCCTATACAAAGAGCTTATATAAGATCGAACCACGAGATGATTAGACTCTATATATAACGTCATTGATACTAGAGACTTACGTCTCACCTAAACGACCATAGGTGACACGACCTCAATCCTGAGTATTTTGGGAACTCCTGCCTTTGAAGGCGGTCCTTTGATTAGTATGAGTGAGAGTGGCTAGATTGCTAACTCAACATGCCTACCTTTTTGGGGACTTGTCTGATCTGGGAGCTGGGAACTCAATCCATAAGATGGAATTCACTCCTTTCCCGAAGCAGGGATAAGTAGAGAGATTGCCCCCTTAAGGGCTAATTCTAGGGCTTGAACATAGTGGCCATAACTTTTCTTTGGAAGAGAAAACTTAGACATAGTAGGACTATGACTTATGTTCATTAGAGGGATTAGTGGTACTTAAGGAGTTAGATGTAACTACAAGGGCATAATGGTTATTGGCCGAGTTGTACTTACGAGCGATCTGTGAAGGATTGTCGCACTTTTGATTGGTTAAGATGGATACACAATATATCTGTGGTAAAGAGAGTTCAGCTGTCGGTCTTTAGTGGAGAGCCTGGCAGTTAATGGATAGTGGATCCCGTGACTAAAAAGTTTAGTCAGTTATTCACGTACTATTGGAGCTTCGAGTTACAGGTCCATGAGATCCCCTTGGTAGCTCAATGAGGATCAGTAATTGGTGTTGATTTTAAATGTTCAAATTGACAAGAGGTAATTTGATTATATATGATATAATCGGTATGATGTATGAGATACATCTAGTGGAAGATTAATGTAAATGAGATTTACATTAAGTACCATGGAATAGAAAAAGAGCTATGGTTTTTATGTTTAATGAGATGAAATATTAAAATTATAGGTTATAAACATAGTATGATAAGTTGGTTATTATTTATATTTATAACAATATTAATTATTGGATAATTAAATATTTTTCTCTAATAACCAATTGAGTGGGAGGTTGTTGGTGGTTTCATGGTAACCGTGAGATAAAAGAAAATTTGTTTTCCTAATTTTAGAAAGGTAAGTTTGAGATTTTCTCTCTCGAAAAATAATCTCACGAAAGTTGTCAAGTAAATGGGATTTACTAAGCGACAACTTGGAGCGAGCTAAGCGATCATGTAGTGTTTGTAGGCGACAGACACGCAACTAAGTGATGAGCTAAACGATCACTTAGCTTTTGCTAGATGATCGATTAGCTTTTGCTAAACGATTGGGCATCAACCTATACGATAGGTTCAGTCTTCTCCCACTTGCTCAATCTTTTACACGATTGTTGTTTCCTCCATTTTCTACCTTAAACCAAGTCCACACAGAGCCCACTCTCTAGACTATCACACCGAGAATACCAAGGTAGCCTTCTTGGTGGTGTCATACTCAACTCGAAATTGTCGAGGTTTTGTGGAGGTTGTTCGTGTTGTTGGGGTGTTCGTGACCGAGGCGATCGTTGAGTTTGAGTGCGCAGTGTTCGTGTAGTCTAATGGTCGTCTTGTACGAGCATTCAAGGTTGCTGTGTTCGAGCATTTGTGATCAAGGACCTTGGCGATGAGTCTACAAATGTGAGTAGAGTTTCTTCTTGATCATTTGTAGTATCATGCTGTAATTTCTGTAATGAATGCATAACCGTATGTTTCTATTTATGACTGTAATTGCAAAGTTTATATATGATTATAATTTGAACAATTCGAATTATTCTATCATACTGTTCTAAGTTTATTCCATACGAGCTAGTAGGGGAACCTAATAGACCTATAGATCATGGGCTTCAACAATCCGAGATTAGCTGGCTAAACTTTTTAGATAGAGCTAATCAACATTCGTTAACTCACGGGTCATTCCACTATAGTCCCGTAGTTTCACTCCCCTCACTATAGATATATTTGTGTCCATATGATATAACCATGATTAGTAAGCTAATCCTTCACAGGTTGTTCGTAATCTCGACTGGGTCATAAAAACCGTTTTACCCCCGAGACTACATCTTATTCCTTAAGTTCCACTGATTCTCTAATGAACAATTGGTTTAAGGTCCAACCTATAAACCGAACCCCTCTCGAGCCAATGAGAGGGTGGGGCCCCTTGTTCAAGACCTGGATTCAGTACTAAAGGGAACAACCTATCTACTATCCCTCTAACGAGTAGGAGTGAATTCCATCTTGCACTCTATGTTCCCAGCTATCCACCTGATCTTACCCCTGAAATGGGAAGCTTATTGGGCCAGCGATAATGAGTTGCCCTCACCTATGTAGATCTAAGGATAATTTTGAGTGAACAGAAGTTCATAGTTAGCTCAGGATTAAGATTAAGTTACCTAGGTCATCAATTAACGAAATAGTCAATTTTATACATTAAATGGCATTTAGAACGTAAAAAGTGACTATTACATGGTTCAGTCTTATGTAAACTCTTTACATAGGATGCCCCCATTTTCATGTCTCTACATGAACGATGTAGGATCACATTGTTTGTACTAACTACAAAATGGGCTGTATCCATAGTGTCCCCAAAATAAGGTGCCTAACCTTATTCATATACTATAGACCATTTTAGCTATATATATTTGAACTTGATCCACATTTATGTCACTACATAAAGTTCAAACTAAACTTAATAGCCTCGGAACCTCAGTTTATTGGATTCATGAATATAGAATTTAAATTTACTAAAGATTTTCGATAACAGCTTTATTGAACAAGAATATGATATTACAAACTACGAGTTTTAGGACATAAAATCCAACAAACTCCTACTTTGACTAAAACTCCTAGTAGGATCAAACGATGCTGAATTTAACTGTGAGAAATTAATATTACATATGAGTACAATAAACATATGAATACAATAAACTAGGGCATATACCAAAAAGTTCTCCCACTTGTCATAGTTTACAAAAACCGTAGACCTAAACTCTGTAGGTGACCCTAAAAAACTTTAGTCGTGAGGGTTTTTGTAAAAGGATCAGCAATGTTTTGCTTAGAAGGTATCTAGGTCACTACAACGTCACTACGGTGTACGATTTCCCGGATAAGGTGGTACTTACGTTCGATGTGCTTTCCCCGTTTATGGCTTTGAGGTTCTTTTGAATTTGCAACTGCACCGCTGTTGTCACAATACAAGGTGATGGGTAGATGCTTATTTGGAACAACTTCCAAATCTATCAAGAATTTTCTCAGCCATACTGCTTCTTTTGCTGCTTCGTAAGCAACTACGTATTCAGCTTCCATTGTGGAATCAGCTATATAGGTCTGTTTTATACACGAGCATGTAGTCCCTAATTCTCCTGAGATACTTTAAGATGTTCTTAACGGTAGTCCAATGATCACGTCCAGGATTAGACTGGTATCTATTGACGATCCCTACTGAGTAGCATATGTCAGGTCTAGTACATAACATTGCATATATCAGGCTTCCAACTGCAGAGGCATAGGGAATATTTCTCATATCCTCAACTTCTTAAGGTGTCTTAGGACATTTTTCTTTTGATAGATGAATTCCATATCTGAAAGGCAACAAACCCCTTTTGGAATTCTGCATTTTATATCTAGACAACATTTTGTCTATATAAGATGCTTGAGACATGGCTAGTGTCCTATTCTTGTGATTTCGAATAATTTGGATCCCAAGAATATACTGCGCATTTCCTAAATCTTTCATTTGGAATTTTGTATCTAGCCATTGTTTGACGTCAGTAAGATATCCTACACCATTCCCAATGAGTAGAATATCATCGACATATAAAACTAAGAACACTATCGTAGAATTGACGATCTTCTTGTAAACACAAGGCTCGTCAACATTCTATTCAAAGCCATAAGATTTGATCGCAGTATCAAACCTTATATTCCAGGATCTAGAAGCTTGTTTCAACCCATAAATGGATTTTTGAAGCTTACAAACCTTTTGTTCTTGACCCTGTGCAATAAACCCCTCTGGTTGAGCCATATAGATACTCTCTTCAAGATCGTTGTTTAGAAAGCCTGTCTTGACATCCATCTGCCAAATTTCATAGTCATAAAAGGTGGTAATGGATAAGAGTATTCTAATCGACTTAAGCATGGCAACAGGAGAGAAAGTTTCTTCATAGTCCACTCTCTCTCTCTAGGTATAACCTTTTGCCACAAGTCGTGCCTTAAAAGTCTGTACTTTACTGGCTTGGTCTTGTTTTCTCTTGTAGATCCACTTACAACCAATTGGTTTTACATCATTTGGTTGATCTACAAGTTTCCAGACAAAATTGAAGTACATAGACTCCATTTCGAGGTCCATGGCTTTGACCCACTGATCACGGTCCACATCTTTCATCGCCTGTTTATAGGTCGATGAATCCTCTATGCCATCATCAAGTATGACGACTTGTGTTTCTATTAAACCCAAGCAATGGTCAGGATGATGAATAGCCATCCCACTACATCGAAACATTCTCAACTTTTGAGAATGATGTGACTGACCTAAGTAGATGAACTAGCTCTATCTGTAGCGTCTTTCGAAATTTCTTTCAACACTATTTTACTACTTGGTTGATGATTTCTAATGTGGTCTTCCTCTAGGAATGTGGCATTTGTTGATACAAATACCTTGTTTTCTTGAGGATGATAAAACAAACCACTCATTGTTTCCTTTGGATAACCTACAAATAGGCATAACTTTGAACAATGTTCCAATTTCTTGGGATTTTGTACTAACACATGTGCTGGGCAACCCCAAATTCTAAAGTGACGTAAACTACTTTTACGTCCTTTCCATAACTCATAAGGTGTTTCTGAAACACTTTTAGAGAGAACATTGTTCAAAATATGGACAGCAGATTCAAGTGCATATCCCCAAAAGGAATCAGGCAATTGAGCATAGCTCATCATAGAGTGAACCATATCTAATAAAGTTTGGTTTCTTCTTTCTGATACACCTTTTTTTTAGGCGTACTAGGTGCAGAAAGTGACTGGATCCCGTTTTCTATCAAATAGTCTTGGAATCGTATGTCCATATACTCTCCACCTCGATCTAATCGAAGTGTCTTTATTGTTTTATCTAATTCATTCTCAACTTCAGCCTTATATTCTTTGAACTTTTCAAGAGAATCAGACTTATGATTAAGCAGGTAAACATGGCCATATCTTGAACAATCATCAATAAAACTGATGAAATATTCATACCCATCTCGAGCCTTGACATTCATTGGTTTACAAAGATCCGAATGTACGAGCTCTAAGGGTACTTTGGCTCTGAGACCTTTTCCAGTAAAGGATCTCTTGGTCATCTTTCCTTCAAGACAGGATTCACATGGAGGTAAAGAGTTATCTTCTAACTGACTTAAAAGTCCACTCTTGACCAATCTCCTAATCCTATTGAGATTTATGTGACCAAGTATTAGGTGCCATAGATAGGCGTTGGAAGAACCTTTTGTTTTTTATTCTGAGTTTCTAATGTTCTAAACATTTCAGTATTTAAAACAAATTTTGCTCTAGTTGGTCTTAACTTATATAAGTTGTCTTCAAGTGTAGTAGAACAAATTTGAATACTTTTACAAAAAATGAACGCTTCATTTATATTAAAAGATATTATATATAATTGTTCTATAACACAAGTGATAGATATCAAATTCCTCTTCATAAGAGGTGCATACAAAACATTTTTAAGTACTAGATATCTATCTTCAAAAAATAACTTCAGATCTCCCACTGCTTCAGCTAAGACAACCTCTCATGTTCCAACTTTGAAGGTTATCTCACCTTCTTCAAGCTTTTTCCAAGAACTAGTTTTCTGAAACGAGAAACAAATATGATTAGTGGCTCCTGAATCTAGTATCCGGGTTGAAGTATCATATTCCACTAAACATGTTTCAACGACCAGTAAATCATATTTACCTTGTGTCATCTTCTCAGCTTTCTTCTCTGCAAGGTACTTCAGGCAATTTCTCTTCCAATGCCTGTTTTGGTTACAATGGAAACATTTTCCTTTATCTGTATCTTTCTTTCCCTTTTTAATCTTGGGAGCTTGCATTTTTCCCTTCTTTTTCATTTGAGCTTTAGAGGGTCCAACTTTCTTTTTAAAGGACGATCCTCTTATAAAATTTTTTCTTAGTGGTAGCAACATTTGCTTCCACTTCCTTCCCCTTACCTAAAGTAAGGTTTTGGAATCGCTGAAGCTCGTTAAAAAAGGTAGTGAGGTTAAATTCTATCTTGTTTAAAGACGCATTTGTCTCGAAAGGTATAAAACTCTTCGGGAGAGATTGTAAGATAAAGCTAACCTGGTTAGCCTCATCAATGGGTCCGCCATTTACTTTATCGATATTGAAGTACATCATCATGTCTAGGACATGTTCTATAACAAAGGTCCCCTTCTTCTTTCGGTTCGTGTAAATATGCTTAATTGCCTCGTGTCTAAGGGACCATGATGGTTGCGCAAACATTTCTCTTAATGAATCTATTATCTCTTTAGCCGTAGCTAAGGATTCATGTTTCTTTGCCAAAACATCAAACATGCTGGCAAGAATATAAACACGAGCCTTTTCATTGGCTTTGACCTATCGATCGTATGCTTCCCGAACAGTTCGGTTAGCATTTGAGGCTGGGGCTTGAGGACATTCCTCAGTTAAGACAAATCTTAAATCGTCAATTAGCAATATTGTGTTTAGATTTGATTTCCATGCCGAATAATTATCGCCATTTAGTTTCTCGGAAGCTAAGAGTTGAATTATCGAGCTATTCATGCTGAAAAGATAAACATATCCTTTCTAGTAAAAAAAAAACATTAATCTTTTAAATCCAATCAAGTTTAGCAAAAAAAACTAATAATGTACCCTTCATTATTATTTTGCAACAATATTTCAAAAGTTTAGAGTAATCTCTACCGACGGGCAGTCGATTATTCCTCTTTTCAACCAAGACAATCTTGACTAGATGCTAAACCCAGAATAACTCTTTATTCCTATAGCACTTTAGTTATCGCTACTTTGGTCGAGAATATACTAACATCTTAGTACTTCTTGTAAGTGTAACCTTCCATTTTTGGATTTCAGAAACCAGAATCAACATGCTCCCGAAAGTGGAAAGTCAATATGAAAACTGATCTAAGAGAGCCTATCCAGATTTGAAGTTCGCGGTGTTTCGAATCCTATAATACAACCCTCTGAAGGGAAAGGTCGCTCTAGGGCAGACATGCAAGTGCATTATAGGAATCTCACAGTGCGACCTAATGGAAGAGATTGTGGGATATGTTGTTACATACCCCTCACCCACTTACTATGAACTACTTTCCTTATTCACCTTGATATTGATCCATGTAAACACTCTCCGAAGGGAGTCCGCTCCTAAGCACGGCCCAAAGCCCCGCATGGATCTCACGATGTGAACTCTTAGGGACACTAGAGCTAAAAGTACGCTACTTCTCTCTAGCTGAAGTGTTCTATAATGGTTTAGGGTATAAAAAAAAAATACTTAGAGATATATTTCGGCTAAATTAAACATATCCTAAGTCTAGGTGATAGATCCATGTATAACTCTTATACTGGATTTTAACCTATGATGTCTAGGTGATAAACAAATTTTATTACCTCACATCTCTCACGCATGCTCATTAAAACTAGGGTTATCTGACTTAGATGCCTGTTTCATCTCTAGGTAGAAGGTGTTCCGTAAACCGTCATCTTAAGAACCCTCAACCTTAGACAAGATCTCTCCAAGTAAGTAAATAACTCTTCGTTTAACAAGTAATCGACCTATTCTAACTCTTTAGAAAAGTCGATTAAAATTGCACCAATTTGATCCTAGGTAAGCATGCAACTTTTACCTTTGTTATAGATTTTAAAGTCTAGGTTATTTTATAACAATTATAAAATAAAATTATAACCATTATAAACCTAGAATCATACATCTATAACATACATTCATACTTAATGATCATGCTTTAATATAACACTTTATATTTAAAAAAAAAACTTAACATGCATACTATATACATTATAACAATTATAACATATATTAAATGCATGTACATGTTTACCTATGGTGGTTTAAATCTATATAGCATACTATATGCACAACAAGATTCAAAATTTAATTAAAACATATATCAACATGCATAATTAATTAAACACCCTAAAATGGAATGGTTTTGGCTCTTAAATTAAGCTAACAACTAAATTATTACAATAATAATTTGGTGTAGTACAAAAACCGCTCTCGAACCAGCTTCAGACACTCAAACCGGCCCAAAAAACTCCAAAAACCAGGTTGAACCGATCAAATGGACCAGTCCAGACTGTCTGGACCGGCTGGTCAACGGGAACTGGCGCAGTCAACGGAAGCGGACACGGGGCGGGTCTACGGAGCCTTCTCTTAGGTCGGGTCTGGGAGCAATCTGTCGGGTCTGGGATCAAAACTAGGTGTGTGAGCTTTTTTTTTTCTTTCATTTTGAAGCTATCTTCTTTCCCAGAACCGAGCAATTACATCCTAATTTCAACTCTAATGACTCTAACAAATTTACATACCCTTTTTCACACATTAATGCTCATAAACATGTGAGCAATTACAAATTAATACTACAAAAAAAAACTTAATTTAATTGCCAAAACCTAAAAACCATTTAAGTTTCCAATCTCAATTTTATCTAATAAATTGATACCCACCACATGCAATTAAGTAAAATTAAAACATTCTCTGATACCACATGATGGAAAATTAGGCATGCGCAGCGGAAAAGAGAATCGATTTTACTCTAATTGCACAAATAAAACATGCAACCCTAAATAAACTAATTAGGGTTATTTTGAAATATTGCCTTCAAAGCTCCCGAAACTCGTCTATCTCCGCTCGAACATGAAGCGGACAACCATTAGAGTTGACCTACTATCCTCTGAACTCAGAACTGGGTTGTGGGACCCGATGGATGAAGAACCCGAGAGAGAGAGAGAAAGAGATGGAAATTGAAGAAGGGATTTTGGGTTGGGTTTGAGTTTTTTTTAGCCCAATTTTAGAAAACTATTTTGGCAAAAAGTCCAAAATTTTTTAATCCAAAATCATAAACCCATATTTATAGAAAAGGGCCATGCAAAATTGCATGAAATAACTTCATAAAATCCCAACACCTAGAATCCACTATCTAAGTGGGCTTAATGTCTCTACTATAAGCCAACACCTAGCCCACTATTTTATTAGTGGAATTATCCAATAAAATTTTGGATTTTTCCACTAACTTTAGTCAAAGGGCAAAATAGTCATTTGGTCAATGTCAAACTTTGACCAAAAAGTCAACATTTTGACTTTTTATGATTTTTTCCGTGTTGACTAATTTCGACCTCCCGAGCATGAATCCACATTCATTTTCTCGAAATTCAAATCATATTTGAATATAAGGTCGGTCAAAATTTGACTTTGAAAAGTCAAAAGTCAACTCTTTGACTTTTTACATCTTTGACCATTTCCATTATTTTCGAGCTTCCAAATATGAACTTATTCATATTCTTGATATTTAAGTCACATTTAAATATTAAAGTTGTATCTCTAAACTAAAAAATCGACCACTATATCACATATACTTGTCGATTTCTCTCTCTTCACCTAATTCGAACAATTCGAATTATTCTATCATATTGTTTTAAGTTTATTCCATATGAGCTAGTAGGGGAACCTAATGACCTATAGATCATGGGCTCCAACAATCCGAGATTAGCTGGCTAAACTCTTTAGATGGAGCTAATCAACATTCGTTAACTCATGGGTCATTCCACTATAGTTCCGTAGTTGCACTCCCCTCACTATAAATATATTTGTGTCCATATGATATAACCATGATTAGTAAGCTAATCCTTCACAGGTTGTTCGTAATCTCGGCTGGGTCATAAAAACCGTTTTACCCCCAAGACTACATCCTTAAGTTCCACTGATCCTCTAATGAACAATTGGTTTAAGGTCCAACCCATAAACCGAACCCCTCTCAGGCCAATGAGAGGGTGGGGCCCCTTGTTCAAGACCTGGATTCAGTATTCAAGGAAACAACCTATCTACTATCCCTATAATGGGTAGGAGTGAATTTCGTCTTGCACCCTATGTTTCCAGTTATCCACCTGATCTTACCCCTGAAATGGGAGGCTTATTGAGCCAACGATAATGAGTTACCCTCACCTATGCAGATCTAAGGATAATTTCAAATGAACAAGAGTTAATAGTTAGCTCAGGATTAAGATTAAGTTACCTACGTCATCAATTAACGAAATAGTCAGTTTTATACATTAAACGACATTTAGAACGTAAAAAGTGACTATTTCATGGTTCAGTCTTATGTAAACTCTTTACAGAGGATGCCCCCATTTTCATGTCTCCACATGAACGATTTAGGATCACATCGTTCGTACTAACTACAAAAATGGGCCGTATCCATAGTGTCCCCAGAATAAGGCGCCCAACCTTATTCATATACTATAGACCATTTTGGCTATATATATTTGAACTTGATCCACATTTATGTCACTATATAAAATTCAAACTAAACTTAATAGCCTCGGAACCTCAGTTTATTGGATTCATGAATATAGAATTTAAATTTACTAAAGATTTTCAATAACAGCTTTATTGAACAAGAATATGATATTACAAACTACGAGTTCTAGGACATAAAATTCAATAGCTTTGTCACATCGTAGTCATTTAGACGATCGCATAAGGCGGGCGTTGTGCGGAGCGCGCAAAGCAATCGTGTACCTCAAGCTTCATCGCTTAGTTAAACGTACATGATCGTGTAATATTTACTAAACGATCATTTAGCTTTGGGAGCATTGGTAAGCGATAGAATGAAGCGCTTGTTTTATCGTGTAGACGATCGTGGGGAGTTTAGTACACGATGGTTGGAGACGCGTTGCTTCGCCCGAGTGGTTCAAGACTGGGTTCGCCTGTTTTAACCGGAAACTCCTTGTTTTTGTAATAGTTAGCTTTAATTTTGTGATTTTAAGGCAATTTTACCCGTTCATGAACATTTTTTTCTTATACATGTGATGTATGGTGCTTATATGCCAAAGTGTTTGACATATAGTTCAAAGCCCACCTTAGGTTGTGCAATTATTCATGCATCATGTATTATAAATGTTATAATCGAGCATGAAGAAATTCTTGAAAGCATGCGTATTCATCATGAAATATAAGAGTTATATTTTGCATGTAGTGAGCATTATCATGCATCATCCTTTTATTATAAGTGTTATAGTCTAAGGGTGAATGGAAACATGTTTTGCTTGTTTCTTTGCTGTTTTGTATAAGTGTAATATAAAAGAAGTAGCAATGAATGGACAATGCATTAAGCATGACTTAGGCTATTTATAATCGTTATGAATACCTTGTATGTGTTAGCCTAGCATTGTGGTTATGGTTTCCGTTTATAAGTGTTATAAAAGAAATTAGACCTAAAATCAAGAAGAAAGAGTTGCATGCGGACTTAGGGTGAACTCAAGTCTTTTAAAAGGGTTTTAAAATTGGATTGAGATAGACATAAGTTCAAATGGTTCTAAAGAGTTTAGTAATCTAGATTAATCTTTTAAAATCGGTTTAATAGGATTAAATTGGTTGGCATAAAAGATTAAATTTGTTTTAAATCTATCTATAAGAGCCTTTTGTCTAAGGCGGGTTCTGACTAGGCTGGGGTTCTTAAGTTGACGGAAACATACCACCCATAATTGGGAACTTACTTGGAAAGGTGAATTAGATAGATTTTCAACAAGCCTGCGATGGTTTGGTAAAAGACTCCGTTAAAGAGTTTAATGGATGATGATCAAAAGTTGTTTAACTATCCAAGGTAAAAGTTACTATTGGGAAACCTAAAAGCCACTTAGTTAAAATCCTTAGCCGTTTTTTTCTAAGTAAGCTAAACCCTAGGTTATAAAATACTCAGTGGGTGGAAGAGATGTATCTGATATGTCTATGATTCCACTCACGTTTCTCCCTGAATGTTCACACCATAAGATTCATGCTTGGCCTCGTGGTGCCCTGGGAGCATCCCCCTTCGGATGGTGTTTGCATGAGTCAATATCAAGGTGAACAGAGAGAGTATTTATAGTAAGTGGGTGAAGGGAATGTGTCAACACGTCCTATGGTCTCTGTCATTGGTTCACACTGTCAGATCATTCTGTACTCCCTTGTGGCACCCTGGGAGCGTCCCCCTTCGGATAGGTTTTGTGCAGTTGGTCAAGATCAAGGTGAACTCCAAAAATGGATAAGGTCGCTTTTGGTTTTGCCCCAATCAGATTTTTCCCTTCGGATTGGCTTTTTGGGGCAGACCTCTAGGGTCTAAAATGGTGGGTCACACTTACGGGAGATTGTTAAGTAAGTTAATGGTCTCTTGGCCAAATCAATGATGGCTAGTTGTTATAGGAGCAAGAGTTGTTATAGTATTAATGACTGGTTGAGAACTTCTCAATTCAGAGGAGGGATAATTGACCTCCCTTTGGTGGCTTTTGTTTTAAACCTTTGAAGCGTCATTATGAAACTAGATGTCACACAGGGTTCATATTAGTTTTGCTAAAACCTTATTGGATATTGTTTTGTTTTACAACGAGTATTTGCTTAAAACCTAACGCAGGTCAATGTGTTTTTCTTTTCAACAACTCGTTCGTATTTTCATTTAGTGCTTTTAATATGACTGACTACTTACAGTGGAAAGAATCGTGTGAAACATATTTCGTGGAAAACGACCTCATATTTTTCATGGTTGAGGAGTGTTCTCAAGTCTCGACCCTTGATGCACTGCGAAGTGTTCGCAATGCATATGAGGTGTGGATGAAGGCTAATTTGTTGGCCCGACTTTAAATTTTGGCTAACATACCTGATGTTTTGGTCAAAAGGGTTGAGAACATGGTCATTGCACGTGAGATCAGGGACTCACTACAAGATTTGTTTGAAGGCCAGTTCTTACTTTTCGAACATAAAGGGATGGATGACAAAACAAGTAGTGTCAGTTGTTTTGAAATTGTGCAGATAAACTAAAGTTGCGTTAATAAAATAAATTGCGATGAAAATAAACCTAAGCTAATGTGATGCAAGATAAAAGATACATGATATACATGATGCTGAGTTCGAGACTGACTGTGAAGTTTATACAAAGGATCGTGGTATGCGATGGAAAATCTTTATGGATGAATCAAAAGGGGAAAGAATAATTAGTACAAACGTTGCAAGTTTGTTAATTACGTTAAAGATGTAACTAAGGTTCCGCTTTCCCTTGGCGTACACCTCTCGGTGATCGGTCGCGTTCCCATATCTCTATGGTGAAATAGGGATGAACGTGGTGAATTCAAGGTTACTTCCATCTCTAGAAGTACTTCTTGCTTTAGTTAACGCATTTTGCCAACCCTCTCTCGATAGGCGAAATGACATCTTCACTTTTGCTCTCACAGGTGAAGATGCTGTCTAGCATGCCTTAACTAAACTTAATTATTTCCTTAACCCAATTAATTTACTTCCTTAATTCTTGCTAATTACCCATGGGATTAAGAAAACGTCATGGAGAAAATGGATTATGGGTGAACGAAAATAGATAGAGAAATGATAGTGGAAATGATCATAATATTCAATACTAAGATTAAGCGTCTGATACATGGTGTGAATGATAGAGATTAAAAAGATGAATACAAGTGATGATAAAGAGAAAGAAACAAATACAGAAGGGTGTCAATGTCTTGACACAGATCTGGACGGTGGTTTTGCTTGCCAGCGTGTGGAATGGGTGAACAACATAGTTTCCCTCTCAGGCTTGCTCGTCTGGTAGAGGTGACCTTCATACAGAGCTTCGATGACAGGGATCGAAAGGATTCTTTGCCTGGAGACTCACCTCTCGGCCTTGTCGCTTAATTCTTCCTGGATCTACTCTGATTAGTCACTCAACCAGTCTTTCTCTCAAATCAGTATATACACTTTTCTCTGTATTCAAGCATATATTTTTCAGTGGAATGGCCGGAGCTATTTATAGGCTAAGCTTTGACTCTCTGACTTGTGGTCCCCACTTTATTGTTAAGGCAACTCCTGAAATGGTGGAGTGAATATTCCTTCTGTTACGCAATCAATCCCGTCAGAAATGCACGACGGTCAGCTATACATGCGTCAGAATCCTTCGCATTTACGTTGCTCTTCACATCTTCGATCGTTTGCCCGCATGTGGTGTTATTTTTTATTACCGCATGCGGTTGAGATTACGTTGATCACTTAGATCTTGATCGATTGCCGCATGCGCCGTCATTGTGTTGATCGTTTATTTATTTCTGAATGATGGGCGGAATGCGACGTAGATGCGTTGTTCTTTTTATCTTAAGCCTTGAACGAATGCGGTGACTTGATTTCCTGCAAAATATACTTGAAATATTCTTTTCTACCATTGCAATGGTGTCAGTGGGTGTATT